>NW_022170596.1:18374758-18376093 GCF_008802855.1 Photinus pyralis
CAACCAGGATTTTGAATTCGATGTCTAAAAGATTGAAATGAAAAGATTCAAGATTGATATTTCAAGAGATCTCTTGGGTCTATGCAAGTACTACCGGCGATTTGTTCATGGATTTATCGGTATTGCAAAGCCATTTACCATGTTAACAGAGGAACACAGAGATTTCAAATGGGACGATGGATGTAAGCGGATTTAAAGATCTCAAACAAGCTTTAGTTACGGCTCCGGTGCTCAGCTATCCAAGAAGAGAAGGGGCGTTTGTCTTAAGACACTCGTAATGTTGGAATGGGTGCTGTACTATTCTAAATCCAGAAGGGGCCCCAGAGAGTCATTGGATATTTTAGTAAAAAACGGAACGTAATCTGTGTTACCCGAAGAACTGTTAGCATCAGTTAGTCATCAAGTCAATCGAATATTTCCATAAGTATCTATATGATTAGAAGTTTCTCGTCTACCGCCAGAATGGAAGTGAAGTACGACGTGAAGGTTCAAGCTAGTGGTTATCAACCTGGAGATCTGGTTTGGGTGTATCATCCCCCAAAGCAGACGCGGTCTATCTCCGAAGTTACAAAGAGCTTGCGAAGGACCATATATAGTCGTGAACAGAATAAACTACTTATTATATCGGATACGAAAACTACCACGAGGAAAACCGACGGTGGTGCTCATAAATCGGCTGGCCCACACGCGGGACAGAATGAGCCCGAGGAACAGGAAGCAGCGAAATGTGATGCAAGTGAGGCCACGACAATCTACTTTTCGCGGAATTTTAGCACGTTACGCTGGAACGCAAAGGGCACGCTTTGGGGTTGCCCGTGAGGAATGTTTGATGCACGAAGGACGTCAAGATGTCCAAAGGTATTGCTGTAGAATTTAAGTTCCGGTTTGGGCGCTTTTTAAGAAAATTCCTATTAAATTTGCTGAAAGGATCTTCTCTGGGAAGATTTTAAAATTGAAACTTCAAGATTTCTAAAAAAAACTCTGGGAATGTGAGGTTTACGAGAATGTTATCGGTTGTAGATAAAGGTAACCAAAACCAAGAGCCCGACAACGTTTCTAAGAATATTGCGAAAATCATTTCTAAGAAATTTCCTAAAAGTTTATTAAAAGGTTTCTAAACCCTATCAAATTCCTATAGGAAGACGTCCAAAAAGGCTTTTTAGGAAAGTGTTTAAAATGGACTTACATGGTCTTCGAAGAAGATTACTAAAAAACGGTAAGAAATGTTTCTAATAATATAAAACAAGAATTTTAAGAGAAAGTTTGAGGTTCTAAGGAAAGCGCTTTTCTCTGAGAGTATTTCTAAGAAGATTGCGAAAAGCCTTACTAAGTGTT
>NW_022170596.1:19040012-19187643 GCF_008802855.1 Photinus pyralis
TAAAATAAAATAAAATAAGATAAAATAAAATAAAATAAAATAAAATAAAATAAAATAAAATAAAATAAAATAAAATAAAATAAAATAAAATAAAATAAAATAGGACAGATTTTGTTCTGTAATCAAAACAACAATTAGATCACCACATCAAAAGTTAAAACCCTGTACTTTTTTAGAGTTGCAATAATGGTGACATTGCTGAAGAGAAGTTGTAATATCGCTACATAGGTATTCCAAATCGCCATTCAACCAAAAATGGCAATTAGTTTTGCTTCACTTTATTCAAAAATTGTATTGTTTTAATATGTATTAGAGTAAAATTTCGGAGAAGATTTCCAAATACGTTTCTAACTGGAACCGTTAATGTGTCAATGTGTCAAAAAGCATTAAACTTTGTTTTCAAATAATGTTAATGCCTCCGAATTCCGCATTCCAATTTAGCACGTCAAGGCAACTATGCGACGTACATGCAGATATTTCGAACAATAACCGCGTATTATATGAGCAACATTAATAACAAAAGAAAAAAGGGCATCGTTCGGCAGTGGCCCATTCATAGAAAGAACATATAAATCTGTATTCAATTGTCATTTACTTATGTAAACGTACGCATAGCTGAGGGTGCGTCCCTGACAATGCAAATATGAAATTGATATTAAGTCATTCATATATTCGCACGACACCGCATACCAACAGGTTATAAACACAACTTATAGAATATGCCATATAAATATGAATGAATTAACAGGGAATTACATACTTTTGTCAGGTTCCCGCGATACGGTTACCGATATCGTTGTAATTTAAAATTCCTTACACATTTCCATATGCTTATGCATATTAGATGTTATACACGTTCGTGCGATATATGCAAACTTCCACTAATTTTAAGTTTACACTTACATATTGAATTTATATGGCACGTTAAATCTCCACAAACTATTTTATATGCGGACATCCCATATCATGTCCTGGTCTCTCAATCACCCTCGTTCACCTGCTATTACTGCGCATTTATGCAAATCATTTCAATATGGTTTGCAATTTGGACAAAAATGCTCGGAGTTAATAATTTTAAATGGAATATTTATTGCCCTCGCTATGGACATCTGAACGCATCGGGTCTGTATTTATTGCTTTGGTCATTTTAATTGTTTGCCATGTGCGTTATATTGATTGTATTCGATTTCACTATTGAGCATAAGCACTTTCCCGAGGCATGAAATATACTTATTTCATTTTACCTTACAGATCTAGGACTAGGTCCATTTTGCTTGACCCGCAGTATTTCATAAATTGGAAACGAATTTTGGTGTTCATTTATGTACATATGTTTTCCAAGATACTAACAATTAATTATTTTACTGGTATTAATTGTTTATTTGTTAGTTAGTGCAAGCAATGCACCATAATTGTTTTTGGTGATGGGAGGAGGTGGGAGTAATATAATGTTCATGGTTCATGCTTTTTTATTTATTAGTTACACTTACTCACCTTTTCAAACTTTTTATCCCAGTCCAAATCTAATAAACCAAATCTTGCAATTTTTTACAAACGTATTACCTGATGCTACGAAAACCACTCCTATATATTTTAAAGCTAATGTACTAATGTGCATATTTCGTGTTTTTTACATCCGTGAGGACCGACTCCTTCTGTTTGGTGTTGCTTTCATGAGAATCGCCCTACAAATCTTATGGTTCATGCCGCCCAATATAGACCAAAGTATAGTCTACTGTAACAGGAGCCCCTCCAGAAATGTTTTGGGGTGGTTTAAGGTTAGCTCCATAAATTGCACAAAAATTACAGGTGTTGATCTATGGAGAGGAAAAAAAAGATCGAATTACGGGAAACAAGTTTGGAAGCGACTCCAGCGGTTTCCAGCCTGGAGCAAATAGGATAGTTAGGCGGGTGTTACTATAATTTTTTGAGCTAGCCCTGGAAATTTATTAAACGCACTAATTTGTGCCAATGTCGTGACGTCGAATTCAGATTAATTATGACTTTGCATTTTCAGGCCATGAATTCTGAACCATTGCCCATCCCTCAACCAGCCAACCACATGGATTTTAAAATATTCCTTTTTTGCACATTTTAAAATCGTCGGTTTTTAAACAAAAACCATTTTATCCACATATTGGCGGAATCTATGCTATATTTGGAGTTTTAATCTGAATCACAACTAACGAGGGTGAATTTGTAAAAACAATAGCACGTAATCAAGCAAAGCGCGTATCGCGAATAAATTACACGGAGTGTGATAATGACAACTGAGTTTCATCATAAATCGAAAACTTTCCAATTATTAATGAACAATTAAGCAGCGCATTGTTTTACAATTTCTGCCTGTTGTATTTTTTTGAATTGGAGATTTTTTATTGAGCTCGCGTTTTGCTTTGTGGCCGGATTACGGAAGTATCGGTAGGATTGGTGGGGTTTCTCGAATTCCAGATTCTAAAACGCAATCAAGATCAAGTATAAAGAAAACAGGCAATTGGAGTAAGTAGCAGTTGTTATTCTGTTCTTTTAAATAGCGGTAAGTCAATTGTATACCGAACAGTCCTCGTGAAGAGTTGTTCGAACTTACACACAATCCATTAAGAAACAATTAAATTATTTGATTCTCACTTTACAACATTTATCAGTGGTGATGACAAAAGCCTGTAACATTTTGTCATAATTTCTTAAAAAGAACCGATCGGTGTATTTTATACATATCCAAAATATTACGTTACCTCAATTATAATTTTATACAATCGATGGCGAACAGATGGTGGCTTAAACCTCAAACCCAACACGAATTACTCTTTTGTTATTCACTCTACCGCGGCTCAAAAAGAACTCGCGAAAGAACTATCCTTGACGACTCAGTCCGAATGAACTAGTTTCTATCTCTCAAACAAAAAATCCCATTCCGCATATGGCACCTTAAATGGTGGATTCCGTTGTAAATTGAAGCATATTAGTAGATTTTCACAAGGTCATTACGCCGAGATTTCCCAAGGACATGGAGCTGAGATTTCCCAATATTTTTTAATTTTTTATTTTATTTATTGTCCCTCTTGTTCTAGGCCCTCAACAGGCTTCCGCTCAATTACAGAGTGACCCGCATAATGCTTTTTAGAGGTGCCCCTGCAGAAGGTCTTAAGTTGTTCTATACTACTCCGGTATTTACCTTACGAATTAGGAAAACTGCAGGAAAACCTAATTCGGAGTAACCGGCAGAATGCTCGAAACTGATCTAAGCAAATTCCCATCTCTGCCACAGATGAAAAATTCACCTCAAACCAGGTTCGAACACCCGACCTCCGGATTTATACCCCAACGCTCTATACCACTGAGCTATAATGCTATAATATTGTGGTCTTGAACTTTGACCTCGGGTTGTAGAACTTGCAAGCATTTTCGAGTTTACCCTTGGACTTTGGTCTCGGTCGTTGATCCAAGGCCGTGATCTTGGACTTTGACCTCGAATTTGTTCAAGGTCGTTGACCTCGGTTTTTCCCAATGCCGTGGCCTTAGGTGACCACGGGTTTTTTGCGAAGTTTAACTGTATAAGTAGGGTTTCTAGGTTTTAGGAAGATATTTGAAGTACGTGTTAGAGCTTGCAAGGTTCGATGTTGAGAAACAAGTTTTAAGAAGATATCTGAAATACGTTTTCTACAAATTGGTGTTTCAACTTGTTTTTCTTTACAATGTTGTTATGGAACGTGTGGTTTTGTTTGTATCAGTGGAAATTTTGTAATTCCAGAGATAATTTGTTTAGGGGGTGCAATTAAAAAGATATGAGGTTCTGCGAAGGTCACTAAAATTTTTTTCGATAAAGCACCTAACAAAATTATGCACTACGTTGCAATTGTTCTTTTTGTCTCTTTGTTATATTTCCGGTACAGAAGTTGAACTTCACCTTTAAATGTATTTGTAAATACATTTAATAAAGACACATCATTATTATTATTTAGTTTCTCTCAAAAACAGATTCGGAAAACTGGCAAATTTCGGGGAAAAAAAGAAGCGAAATTAAGCGAAGTTAAGGGTATATGATAAAAAATAAGTAAGTGCTTTTGAAGTACTTTCCAAATCAGCAATCAAATAGAGGGTGTTCCATTTAAAAACCCGCAGGGTGATACGCCACTAGAATACAGGACGCCCCTGGTGATCACTTTAAAACTTTTTTCGATCTTTTATGGTGAAGGAGTTATCATCCGAGGGTCTTAGATGCTACACCTTATATAGAAATAAAAGTCTTAAATATATTTTATATTGTCCTTTGAGCTATAAAAACTGGAAAAAAGTTACAAACAAATTTGGGTCAAAAATAACCCAGTTTCAGTAGACGGTTAAGAACTTATAAAACGTTGGGTTCTTAAAAATATACGAATAAATTGAATTCGCAGAACTGGAAAACTGGTTAATTTGTGACTATTATTATAATTGCAAATTATAATTAATTAAGTATTAAATAGTTAAAGGATGAAACCTTTATTTCCATATGATACAAGTTAAATACTCCAATTGATAAGGTAGAGGGGGAGGCGAAGAGAGAGATGATATACTACGCTACTCTTAAAAAATGACAGATTATTCATTTCAAATTTAACAAAGAACAAGTTAAAAAGTAATCGTAAACGATTTACATAAAGCGCATTTCCACTTGCATTCATTTCTCATTTGTAAGATGCAACTTCTGTTAAAATCGTAAAAATCCGCCACAAATATGAAAGATAGCGTTGCACATGGGCAATCCATTGTTGACGTGCTACTTCAATTTCAGTTTATGCGAAGAATTTCATTTCAATGCTTTTCTAAATAAGAAAGTTGGAACTGCGCATGCGCAAACCTAAATTTTAAAACTAATTTTAGATTTTCCTTTGTTCCAAGCGCCTAAGTATCAAATTTCACTTAAATAGTTCCATAGATAAAAAAGTTGGCACTGCGCATTCGCAAAATAAAATTTTGAAACTAGCGCTAGATTTTCCTTTATTCCAAGTGCCTATGTATCAAATTTCGTTTAAATTCTTCCATAAATAAAAAAGTTGGCACTGCGCATGCGCAAAACCAAATTTGAAATTGGCGTTTGATTTTCCTTTATTCCAAGTGCCTATGTATCAAATTTCATTCAAATACTTTTATAAGTAAAAAAGTTTGCAATTCGGCTTATAAATGGTCGAGATGCGAAAAGGGCACTGTGAATTTTGAATCGATTCGATTCAACTTTTGGCATTGCGTATTATATGGCTAAATCTATGCCCATATTGAATTTCATGCAATTCAGTTCATAACTAACGGAGATGTAAAAGCGATCGAACATTTCTAAACAAAGTTATGGTTCACACGGACAGATAGATGGACAGACAGACAAAGGAACAGACGGAGAGACCAACCGGCAGGCGACAGATAGCAATGCAAAATTATAAACGATCTCTAGGATCGTTAATAAACGGCAAAAGTGTAAAATTATGGAACATGTAAAAAACGGTTTTTTGTTTTTTTTACAATAACTTTTTTTGTAAGCGGTACAGAAAAAATTCCTTCCTTGGTACAAGACTCGACACCATAACGAACCAAATAGCAAAAAAAGTAGAACAATAGCTCTTAAGATAAAAAACTAGTAGCGTCGCAAAGTTAGCGGACGGACGGACGGACGGACGGACGGACGGACGGACGGACGGACGTGGCCACAATAGCGCATTTTTTTTTATTTTTGTGGAAATGCGCTAAAAAGCAAAGCGTTCAAGCAAAACAAAAAAGGTTTTGTACTTGTACTTACATAATATACTAATTTTCTAGTTGATCCCGACCCGATCTTGATTTTAAATCAGGATAATTTTATTTTTAATTTTTGATTTCGTTGCAGCAAAACTTTCGAGTAAAAATAACATTACCCCTTAAAATTTGATTTTTTTGATTCCGTATTGAATAGTTAAAGTATGAAACCTTTATTCACATATGATACAAGTTAAATACTCCAATTGACAAGGAAACGGGGGAGGAGATGAGAGAGATGCTATACTACGTTACTCTCAAAAAATGACAGACTATTCATTTCAAATTTAACAAAGAAAAAGCAAAGCGTTCAAGCAAAACAAAAAAGGTTTTGTACTTACATAATATACTAATTTTCTAGTTGATCCCGACCCGATCTTGATTTTAAATCAGGATAATTTTATTTTTAATTTTTGATTTTGTTGCAGCAAAACTTTCGAGTAAAAATAACATTACCCCTTAAAATTTGATTTTTTTGATTCCGTGTGCTCGCTGAGTTAGCAGGGTCAAACTTAGAACTGAAGAAAAAACTTTAAAAAACGCAACGAAAATTACGGGTTCCGGTTCTCAGTAACTTCTATGAATGAAAAGAATTACGGTTTCGATTTTGATTTCGGTTCTGAAAAAAACAGACTGTACCGGTACGGTTTGCGTTTTATTTTGGTATGTAAGTTATTTTGTCAAATAGTCACAACAATAGTTGTTTATTATATAAAACGATAAAGGGATGTTTAACCATCGACTGAATTAACTTTCACGGGATGGTTAGTTTACCCTTTATCGTCTTGCAAACTGAATTTGGAGCAGAAGCCATAGAAATCATTATACAACTTTTGAAAATTCTGTAGGCATTTCATTTAGACGTCCACAGTGGTAAGTTCTCCCGCCGTTACCATGGACACGAAATTGTATTATGTTCTCAACTTCATTTTATATCGTACTCCATCTCCCACTTTTAATAAGAATGACAGGTGTCATTGGAATGATTTGCTTCACTTTCCGTTAAAAATACACTTAGTCTACTTGTTCAAACCTATTAAAGTGTCAATTTAACATCTAAAATAAAGAGCCTTTCACCTACATACTTTCGTACTTATATCAAGCGTGCTATTTATCGAGATTTCAAATTCAGTATAGATGTTACAACGACTAATTTGAGGTAAAATGAACGAATTAACGAGGTGCTAAAATAAGCAAGGACTACGAATAAATCTTTGCCTTATGCTTGGAACTGAAAAGTGAAAAATAAGTGGATGAGTTCATTACAGCACAGTTTCCTCCATTATGGTACACTAGGTTATAAACGCGTCCGTAGACGGTAAATTATGTCAAACGAACGACATCTGTTTTTGGTAGTTTGTAGCAGATCCGTGCATAAACTATTCTATGTTGGAACCATATCAATATGATTAATAATCGCATGATTTTTAAAGGTAAGGTTTCAACACTGAAATCACAACAAAATAGATTTAAACTCGGTCTCCAGTTTACCGTTTAACAGTTAATTTTCATGGAAACAAATGTACCCACACTGACGGTTAGCTATGATATAAATTGGACTAAAATATAAAGGACCGGCCCGTAGTGTCTAAACTGCTCGCGAATTCATTCCATTTGCTATAGTCGTTGCTTCCAGGCGGAGAAATCTAGAAGAGTCACACAAAAACTAACTGCATTAAAAAATGTTGGTAATATTATTGGTCACTGTTTCAGAGTATAGGTGTTTTACAAACAAAAACTTTGTCCAGATCGGGAGATTGGCAGCTAGGAGACCACCGCGGCATATAAATCTGCAAAGAGCGATTCTCATTGTCGCGAGTCCCAAAGGTCCTCACATAAAGCATGTCCAAGGGACGCGTCCGGGACGTCAGCACTAAATCAAAGGAGGCGCCAGTCACCTGGGAGACTCCTATCAAGATATCTCTACCCACCATTTACTCTATCGTCCGTTATCTACGTTATACCTGTCTAAATTTTACCTTCGAGCACACGCAATCCATATTGATACCCACATTCTTGTAACATTAGAAAATTATGAACGAGAGTCCTTTGTGAATGGGGTCCGTTTTATGCCGCTCGCGATTTAACGCGCTTAAAATCTTATTATTAGTATGAAGCTTGGGCGGCAGTTAAATGAACATAAAGTTTCGCGGATTAAACACTCCACATAAATACTGCGATCATTATGGCGCAATGACCATGACGTTACGACTACAAAAAATAATAGTACGTGTCATCCCTTGTCATAAAAGTTACAGCCGATAAATCAGACTTTAACTGTGCGAAACCAAATTATGCTTTTACCATCTACGTTAAACTCTACCACACAATACTAATTTTATAATAAAGTCCAAGATCAACGACGCCACTCTAGGTATTATACATTTATGATAGGTTTAAGATTATACTGTTCATAATTTTATTGAATGAAAAATTAACAATCTTTAATAGAAAAGCCTCATTTTATGACCGTACAAATGCCATTCTTATTTTGAAACGACGATTGCATAAATCGAAAATAAAGTTAAAGATAGCGCGACATAGCTTTCAGTGTGGTAGGTCTCGTGCTGGTACTTATCTCACAATTTTTGCAATTTTAATTAGCTACAGAGTTTTCGACAAATCTTAGCGACTCACAACTCGACTTGGTTTCTATGCTTTCGTGAAGCCTCTGAGCAGTATGAAATTCTGCTTTCCATCGCACAGAGAAGGTTTCAGATGCACATCTTTTAAAATATGACCGAAGAAGAAGAGTTGAGAATAAAGCGATCGCTTGAAATTTATTCCCAGTGGGGGGTTCCCATTGTGAGATCCTTGGACGTCAAAGTTATTGTGAAACGATACTGAATGAGCAAGGTAGAAATGCATCCAGGTTTAAAGAAAACCTTATGGCTTTAAGAGGTTCATGAAACGTCATCCTTAATTAACCATCAAATTAACGAAAAATACTATACGGGCCAAGGCATAACTGAGTTACGAAATTTTAGAAGACAACACTTGCATGCGACGTCAAATATGATGAAAACAATTTCGTTAAAAAACGAAATAAATAAACTGTACAGACGGACAGACGGACGGATAGAGAAAGTGGCTGAAATAGCGCACCCAACTTCGTTGGAACATGCGCTAAAAAATAATAACTTGAAAACGTTTGATCCTGGGTATAGGAAATGTAGTACAAACTATGTAGATTTTCATAAAGATTTCGAAAATGCAATAAAATACAGAGTGTTCTATAAAATAAGAAATTCTATAAAATAAGAAAGTTTATTTATTTATTTATTTATTATTTATTATCATGATAATATGTTCTATTGATATATCAAAAACTATGTTGATACTTTTAGGTAATGGTTTGTGTGAAACAACCTGTATAGTATACAGGGTGGTGCCTAGCGCAACGCAGCATAGGGATTTCAATGGTAATTTCTTTATAGCTCCCCTAATTATATTCGAGCAAAAGTCTAAATACGTTTTTTTAGAGAAAAAAATACTGCATCAGTTCATACTTTTAGTTATAATTTTCCATTTTTCAAAACCGTAGAAATCGACAAAATAAAAAATTACATTTTTGTAAATCAGTGATGCTTTGGAATCTTTTAACAAACTACAAGCGCATCGCATCTAAGTTAACGTTGTTTGACGTCGAACGATTTTCATATTTAATTCTGTTTCAACTAATCGACGCACTAAAGGCATCTTAAAGGTAATGTTTTTTAGAAGATGTATGGTGCATCTGCATCAGATACTATTTGTTTATCATTTTCCGGAATCAGAGTACTTACATAATCGAAGAAAAAAAAACTGATTTGAAGAAGATTTGTTCCTAAACTTATATTCGGATTTTCCGCTACTGCAGCCAAAACGTTGAATGTATTGTCGTTTTCCTGATGGTTTTGACGGACATTTTGAACGTTATTGCACTTGCAGTTCTTTAACTAATTTATAAACAAGTATAAATTTAATATACCACGTCAAAGGCAAATAATGAAACGTGATCGCTGTTTTTTTAGGTAATTCCAAGGCATATTTGATTTATGGTAAAATGAACCTTTTTATTTTGTAGATTTCTGCGGTTTCGAAAAACAGAAAATTATAAGTAATCCTATGAACAGATCCAGTATTTTTTCTCTAAAAAAACGTATTTAGACTTTTGCTCTAAAATAATTAGGGGAGCTAGTAATTGACTATAAAGAAATTACCATTGAAATCCCTATGCTGCATCGCGCTAGGCACCACCCGGTATAATGCAAGATATATTAACAAAGGGTGGACTGAAGATGACTTAGTAGTCGACACGTTCATTTGTTTTATTTTGATGTAGGGTATCTAGATTGTGCTATTGATGTGATTATAAGTTGGTTTGAAAAATTTTCTTGCATTAAGATGATGTTACCTACATCATCGAAAAGAGAAAAAAAATCTCTATGAAATGAACCTAATCAAAAGATGCACTATCGTTTAAAAAAATTCAATTGTTTTTCGTTACTCATTTGTTTTCTGAAATAAAAAAAACTGAATGCTGCCTTATTATGGGAAACTAGAGATCAGCGCCGTTTTGTTAGCAAACGCCGTTTTTTGTTTTCACCTTGTCAATTTTTTGTTTTTTTTTTACTCCACTGGTGTGATACTGTATTTGGGGTTGTTTTTAAGTAACGTTAGAATTTTATTTTTCGTTACTCAGTTGTTTTCTGAAATAAAAAAAAACTGAATGCTGTCTTATTATGGGAAATAAAATGTTAAACAACTTTTGTATACATTCGATATTTACCAAGATATATACTATATTCCATACATAATGGGCACCCTGTATGGGTCTAAACTGTATGCAGCCAGTTCAGGAGTTTCCCAAGGTTCGGTATTGGGACCGATCATTTTTAGTTTATGAATAAATGCCTAAAAGGTCAGAAATGTTATATGTAGCCGATCTAAAATCATTCAGAACTATTTCAACTCCAGATGATTGTGAGGACCTTCAGGAAGATTTAGACGCGGTGAACAATTGGTGTGGCCAATTGTCCAAATGTGCTGTTCTTACATCCACTAATAATAATAAACCATCCCCTATAACCCAAACATACGTTGTAGACGGAAACATATTAAAGGTTCGGTTGTACCGGGTGACCCAATAAGACTGTTCCCCGGCCATATCTCGGGAACCGTTCGTCGTATGACTAAATCGGTCATGAAGAATCGCTGGAAAATATTTTCAAGTTCTAAAAATGACCACCAGAGGGCGTCACTGCCATCTTAAGTTTTAAAATTGCATTTTCTTTAAATTTTGCATAATAATCTAAAAATTCTTTTTTGACATTTTTAAAGAGAACCAGTTTATCTATCATTTTTGTAAAAACAAAAACTCTATTATTTCAAAAACAAAGATGGTGTGGGGCATTCAATTGTTTTTGCAATAACCTGCTTTAACTTCTTAACCGTTTGACCGATTGTAACAAATTTGGTATGGTTGAAAAGAGCATTCCTTGGGCAACAAGAATCAATATAGTTAATTTAGTTGAATCCTTCTCCACCAGGGGCCTAGTTTTGACACTATGATCCAAAATGCTAAAAAAATCAAAAAAATCAAATGGAATGATATGACTTTTTCTTTATGAAAAAGTAGCCAAATAACATCCAAAGAAGCCAGTGAAAACCGTTTTTCAAAATATCGTTCCTAACCTCAAATATTGGGAAAATGAGATTAATTAATTAATAAAAATGCTTAAACTGTATCTTATTTAACGTATTTCCGGTATTTGTCGATGGCGCGAAAGATTGTTTGGAAAAGGACCCTACACTTTTAGGTAAGCCTTGGAAAATTAAACAAATGAAACACGATGCATTATTAAATAATAACAGCCGTAATTTGTAAATTATTCTGCTGTGTTTACATTCAGAAAGTGCAGTTTTTTGATTTTGTAATCTTTTTCTAAAATGCCGATTTCTAACCAATATAATCTTTTTTATGTATGGAGATATTTTTTGAAATCTTAAACAAAGATTCTTCTAGTAAAGGCAAGCATATCGTATATTGTAAAAATCAGATGTGCGCATGCGAAAACTGCACAATGTCAACTTTCTTATTCATGGAGATTTTTTTTTTCATTTTAACGTCATATGCTTCTAATAAAGACAAGCATATTGTAAAAAACAGACGAGAGTATGCGCAATTGCGCAAACAGCGAAATGTCAATTTTCGTATTTATAGAGATTGTTTTTGAAAGTTTAACCAAAAATTCTCCTAGTAAAGGCAAACATATCGCATATTTTAAACTTTAGGTGTGCGTAAAAATATTTAGGCCGTTGAAATCTAGACCCGGTTTGTTAGAATTTTCTCAGCTTGACATTATGTGCGGCATTGTTTCTGTCGGAATCAAACTCGATTTGAATCTAAAGAGTTTATTACACAAATGTTGATCAAAACTTGAAATAACGGGCACCAATAGAAACATGTGACATTAAAAACTCTATCCGGGTCGCACAATGGATTCGAATACAGACACCATTATCAATGAGAAAAATGTGTTCCCAAATACCTAAAACAACATCCATGAAAGAAAGAGGAGCATGCAAAGCTTGTTTGGACACATTACTCCGCATGCAGGCGGTCGACAAATAAAATATGAAATCTACAGGGTTTTTTAAACAATCCAAATACTTTTAATAAAAAGAGAACCTTAACAGAAGGCCTCGTTGTACTACAACTGCTTGCATTCATTATCAGGACGAAACTTTTTTCCTAAGCGAACAACACGCGTTAAACTTCTTACACCACTTTGCTCCTGCACGAATTTATTATTATATTTAATTATTAAAGATCACGAACTACGTGTTCAACTAAACAAATAGGGCTAACTGCCCGAAATTTATGGTAAACAAATTTACACACGTCGTCGCGTAACTAGCAGCAGCCGCAGCAGCTCCGTTTTCTCGTTATCTCCAGGATTTAAGGAATCACCACTCCCACACTTTATATATTGGCAGCGATAAACCACGTGCGTTGATTAATTCTTGCCTGATAAAATTAAAAAAAATTGCGCATTTACAAAAGGAAACAAAAGAAAAGCAACACTGATATAAAAATTCAAATGAATCGAACTGATTTCGTAAATAATACTCTAGATTGATTTGATAAAATGAAATATTCTCATATACAGGATGTCCCGTCAATATTTTTTGGTGTTTAGACCGAAATACCTACGTTGTTTACACAACAATATGCAAACACTGATTTCAAAGGTTTTTGGGTTGTGCAAATAGGTTGCGAACTTATATACTGTCACACACCAAGAAATCTTTAAAGTTTCAGAAACAATTACAATCAAATTTTAATCACCGAAATGGCATTCTCCACTTGATATTAACACCTCCATAACTGACTGTCACTTAGATCCAAAACTAAAATGCTTTTTCTTTTATTATGCTGTATACCCAATTGAAATTAATCTTTTTTTTTTAACTTGGAAAAGAAATTGCAATAATGGCCCACTAATGCCGATAATTAAGGTGATTAAGGAATCCCAACCCTCGAACCACTCAATGAAAGAAGTATCTAACCTAAAAGACTTCCAAGTTCAAAGGATTATCGAGCGCGATGAGAAATCCAAGATCCCTACCTACGCTAAAATGAAAATTCAAAAATTCAAACAAAAGTACTCACATGGCCCTTTTTAATTATTCGATAGTGTCGAACGGCCCTTTTGACCCTAGCGAATAATTATAAATTATAAGATCCGCTCTTTGGAGTAGTCTTAAGTATAGGGTTAGACTGTGAGGGACATAAAAAATTGTTTAAGCACTCCAGTCATTTCCGAGGTCATTTCATATTTTTCGTGAACCTCCTATTAAAAATAGATAAGTGGAGAGATATTGTGTACTATGTGACAACCTTGTGTTATAGTGGAATAATCTGGTTATTCCCCCCAGACGTCAAAGGAATATTTTTATAACGTTTACAATAATATAATAATTAATATTTGAATTCACGTTGCCTTGAAGTTTTGGCTGTTATTGCCATTGAATTTATCATAATTTTCTCCGCTCAATCAAAACATATAAATTACAATTTTTTGAAACATTTAATGTGAAAATTATGAAAATTGATAAAAACAAAAAAGATGTTATCACTCTGCGAATTTTTCCTACAATAAGTAAATGAATAGAAATTAAAAATGTTTATTGTCCATCCATTTAAAAGTACTTTGCGGCACGGCCGCTAATAGCTAAAAAACGCAAATGAGAAGAATAATAGAAAATAATATTGCGAGTTGTGCAAAATGATAAAGATTTTAGAACTACTGGCGACCTCTGGTTACCCGAGGTATCCGTGGTAAACAATGGAGTTTTAAAATTTAGTTTCTCGAGACGCAAAATACCAATTTCGTTGTGTAGATGTTATTATTTCACCAGCTGTATGTACCGTTGCCGTACCTTCTTGCAATTCGTCGGCGTGAAGTTGATTAATAAACACTTATAACATTGCCCGATACAGTTAGTCAAAAAATATCGGCCCCACAATTCTCCTTTTCGACGTCGCTAACCACACGCCTACCTTCAGGGGAGGAAGCGGAACTTCCTGATAAACATGCGGGTTTTCAGTAATACACGTTCAGTAGTTTTGGGAATTAACGTATCCACTAAGGTGAAACCAAGCCTCATCCGAGAAATAACTTTTGTCTAACAACTTTTTCCTTGTTATTTTCTGACAGGTTCCGGATAACAAATCAGTTCGTTGGGATAGCTGTCGCAGTGGTTTTTGCGGGCTTTGTTCAAGACGAGCACGCACATCTACCGCTCGTTAGCAACTGTTGAGCGGCCAGGGGATTTTCCACAAACAACACTTCCTGTATTGTCAAATCGCTTAATGTGGCCGTGTAAGTTCTCGTACTCAACGACATGCTCAGGATATGCCTCTAGAAATTCCTCCATCACTGACTGTTTTGTAAACCCATAATATAACGTAGACAAATGGTTGATGAAATAAATGGATTAAACGGGAGGTGGCAGGAGGATTAAAGTTATGTTTAATATTGGTTCAGCATGCGGCAAATGGTTACTAAAAGCATGTTTCATAAGAACGTTACAGGTAATGATTAATGATCGCATTGTGTTTTAAAAAAAGTTTTAAGTATTGCTTTTGTTGAATTTTCTTGTTCTGTTTCTGTACTAATCCCTACTTATAAATCAAACTTAAAACCTTCCATATACAGTGTGCCAATTTAAGTTCGCAGTATATAACTTTTTTATTATTAGAGTTACGAAAGAATAGTACTTTGCCAAGGCGGGAAAGTGGACGTTTTCCGGAGCAAAGGAAGATATGGCCAGGTGAGGCTAGTACCTTATGCTTGGTGACGAAAGCGTACTGGACGCACTTCAAATCCTTGATGATCTTGTATGTTAATAAATGTGTTTTATAATTAGATTTATCATTCGTTGCATAGTCACATTGACATTTTAAATTCGTGGCAGTCTCATACGTGGAGGTGGAATAGGTAGATACCGTAATTAAATAAATTTTTGAATTCAGCAAAATGAAATGAATATATTATGGTCAATTTAACTATGCTTTTATTATGTTTCTTATTTAATTAAAAAGAAATATTAGCAAATTTTATTACAACCGTACAATATTTGTAATTTGTTCAAATTTAAAAAAATCAATGTTTAGTCCAGATTCGTCAATCTCTTATAAAAGACCCTTAATGATTTTAACGGTTTATTTTCTTTATTACACAAGCATGATGAGTGTTCACAGTACGTTTTGTTAAAAGATCCTCGTAACTTTTGAGAAGAAGGTTAATAGATGGCTCCATCTATTGTTGGAATTTGAACCACGCACTTTTAGCGCGAATTTTGCCGTGCCCTGGTTATCGGTTGTCGGTTTTCGTCTTCCTCTTTCTTCTGTGAGCTGTGACAGAGTGCACTTTATTTCAATTAAACAGCTGCAGCGTTAGTTGAGAACGCATGGAATTTTAATTGCCATCATCAATATATAGTAATCTTTGGCGAGTGGATTGAGTAATTTTAGGATTCTGGAAAAATTTTTAGGACGGATTTACCTAAAAACTCCATGGGGAGGATATAATTGCGTTTATATTTTGTTATCGTAAGTACGCCATTTCCATTTTCTGTATTTGAAGTATACCTTTTCTGTAGGTTTCGGCCAAGGCTTCGGCTGATATTTCTTATATTACAATTTCCATCTACCATTGTTGCGTTCATCTATAATTAACTCTCTTATTTAAGAGGTATGTACACTTTAGTTTATCAAGAAAGAATCCGTCACCTCCTTTTGAAACGGTTAGTCGATTAAGTACCGTACCTTTGATAAAAGCTTACTACGAGTGAAGCGCTGCCCTTCAGGCATTGGTCAATTAATTGTGTACCGAGCTCTGCGACTTGGCAGGTTTTCTTTTGTTTGCAGATTTTGGGATCCGAGAACTGAGCTCACTTCTTGGCGTCTACTTTTAATTTTACTTGTACTTGGCACTATAAGTGCGATTTTTTGCTCAATGTAACAATTTATTAGTGGAAAGTTGTGTTAAGATTCAGTAATTAGTTTAGTAATCGATCATTCTTGACTGGAGGTTTGTTAAACTGGACAAATTTTCAATTGCACAGTCAAGATACCAGTATTTCATTTCGTACCTAAGTTGAATTTTTACTGTTATTACTAGGTACCCTCGTATCTTCTCAATTTCATCCGGGGAGAGTTAAGTTAGAAATTGAGTGACGCTTGACCATTGGTAAGTGCAACGAAGTTATACAGAGCATTTAACCCAGAACGAACTACCTCTGTGAAAGATTCTCAAGCTCTTATTTCGTGTTTAACCTTGAGTGAGTTGGCCGTTTATGCGGCGGATTTGAAGAAACGTGGGGCTAACTCTACCTATCCGTTATATGATATCGTGATCATTGTGAAGGACGATTACTTAGTTACAAATTTTCTCTCTTAAATAGAAAACAACCGCATACTTAGTTATATTTAAAGATAAGTTAGAAAAACGTACCGCAAACCTTTTATTCTTTGCCGTTTTCTGTAATTTCAACATTTTACGCTATCGGTCGGTGTCGGGGTGCAATGCAAATGAGTGATAAAAGAATATTCTGAAATGGAAAAAGCGCTGTTTCAAGACTGCCAAAAAAAATGTTATGTTTTCGTTTTGCAACCTTTACGTTTCGATATTGACTTCTGGAATTACTGTGGATACCATATACAAGGCGGATGGGAATTTAGCAATAGGTGCATGCATTAACGTTTTTCTGTTCGAGAGTAATTGCCAGCTTGAAAGAGTGTTAGGGGCAACTTCAGAAGTGGAAACTCCGCTATTGCCCTTAACAAAACCAAGATGTTATTTGGTATTAATGCTCCACCGCGAACTCGGGCGTAAATGTTTGATGAGATTAAGACACAAACCATGTTTCATCATCACTCGCAGTGGCGTTTGCTCATCTCGCTACCGTTTGCATATCAAAGTTTAGTCAATCTAACTGTGATCGTTCGTGCATTCAGTCTCCTCCCACGAATATTATAACAACTAAGCAGGGGTGGATCGAGAAACTTTCGGAATAACAAGCGATATCCTTTAAAATTTCAATACAGACACGAAACCGCGCTAAAGCGCGTAATTGCGACTTTTATTTTGCTGTAGGCACTTAATTGAAAATTATCGCATTTAATTAAGTCTCGATATGTTCTATAACGGATCTTTTTAATTAATTTATTGTAAATCGCGAATTAGTAATTCTAATGGTAACTTAAAATGCGAAGCTGTACTGATTAGCCCGAGATAATGAGTAAAACACCCATAATGATTGAGAATTATCCAAGAGAGAGAATGAAGAGGACACGATCTGGAGACGATAACGTTCTGCATGCGACACAATGGTTGCACACGCACTCTCGATCGTCCGGAACGTCTTTTCCCACGACTCTTGCTTTTATTTAATATAATGCTTTCACTATGTGCATATTCAATGAAATACCTATAATCTATTAGTTTGAATTCTGGAAACCACTGCTAATTGGCATTCGGTGAGGTAAACTGTAGATTTATGGTTTAACTAACTACACCATTTCCAGATTTTTAGTATCCACATCAGTTTTCAAACATGCCATTTTAATTCAAAGGTGCTTTCTAACTGTCAAAACAGGTACGTGAAGTACAATCAAAATTTAGTGTAATACCTTAATTATGTGACAATTTGACAACATTAGTAAGAATAGTATATTTTAAGATACAAGTGTATAATCAAGTCTTTAAAGCACGCGCAACGAGTTTAAGGGCACGACGCAAAGCGGAGTGCCTTTAACGTTGCAAGTGCTTTAAAGACTAATTATACACGTGTATCTTATAGTATTTTTTATTATACCTGCAGTATAATTTAAAAATAGGGAATACAATGAAGTCATATTGACGTTATACTCGAATACGTGTCTAATTAAGTGGGCTGGGTGTTCGTAATTTCACGATTGCCATGGAAATGTCACTTGACGTTTGCTTATAAAAATCATGTGAATTAAACGATTTCCGTTGAAAAAGATAATACACCGTCCATTAAATCGATTGTTGTAAAATCTAAACAAACGTTGGTAGGTGTAAAATCCAACTCCAGTAAAGCCTATTATAAAGAATATGAAAAGTTGTTTCCATGGATGAATAGGAAGTTACTTACGAATACAGTCTTAAATGCATCCATAATGCTGGCATATATGAAGGAAATGTCAAAGGTATTTAAATCTTCTATATTTTGGTGCATTCATTCAAAACTTTAAAGCAATGCTGCGATTAAAAAGTGGAACAGATTTGGAAGCATACCCTAAATTACGCGCGTTTGTGAAAGTTTCAACCAAAGGATAGGTACAAAAGCCAAAGAAATGTTCTGCATTTACAGAAAGCGACCTAAGAGGATTTTTTATCTAATCCAGATGACAGTTTCAAAAGTCATACTTGAAGTATCGTTACTTAGCAACTTTAAAGCACGTGTGTTTTAAAGGCCCCTTTTCGCACGCATTTGAGTGTTTAAAACGGAGATTGTGATTCAGGTATAATAAAAAAAACTTTTATAAAGAAAAGTTATAACATCTACATCCAAACAATGCATATAAAAATTAAGGCTGGCCATTTCATGAACGTCAGGCAAGTTTCCGTGCTGAATGGTTACCATTTCCTTTCAGAAGGTACCTAATAGTAGCAATGTTTTATCAGTCGCGATAAATTCGTCTTCAAAAATTTGCCCCAAAAATATTCGCCCTTAAAAAATCTCGCTTCAATCCAATCCAATCCAGAGGATTCGCCTACGCGAAGAAATCTCGAACTCAAGATTAAAACTCACTTTTGAGATCAGTGCTTTATATTCAGCCCAATACTTCCACTTCTACAGCTGTAGGCGGAATTCCTGGGACGAATTCTTCGAGGACGAATTTACTTGGGAGTTTAAATTATATTTGAGGCACCACTTAGATTTTTTCGTAGTAACCTTACAAGAAAGGCAGTATTATCTAAAAAAGTCGACTACAACTCTTTACATTTAGAACTTTTCAAAATTTCAAAAACTAAATTTCCCGAGATAGGCCATTACCAATCCTGAAAATGAAAGACGATTCCTTGGATGAGAGTTGTGAGGTGGTATTTAAGATCTTTCTATATCATCGATATAAACTAGAACAGAAGGTTCTAGAATCTAATTAATAATAATAATTCTTTGAAAAGTAGCGGGACATTACTTAACCTAAAGGGCATACGTTGCAATTGATTTTTACAGTTTTCCGGTCCGGACGGGCAGTTTCTGCTAACTCAACCTGGCCATATAGTTACAAACACTTGGGCATTTTTTCAGACCTATTGTGTAGTCGAAATTATCGAATAGCGCAAAGGTGTTACCAATAATAAAATACCAATTTAAGCTGAACTCTTCATAATCGTTTACAGAAATAAGACTATGAAATTGAGGGGGGGGGGGGCAGTGTGAGCCGTCAAACCATGTTTGCAGGAGTTGTTGTTAGCTGATATCCTAAAATGCGACGCGTCGGGGGATAATCAGCTTTGAAGAAATACAAACACGATAAGGTGCCGCTTGATATTTTTATCACTTACGTTTTATCCGAATCATCAGTGAATGAAACAGAATTGCGTATAGTTTTGCGTCGTAATAAAACTTTTATTCAATGATTTATGTTGGGTCATCTAGAATTACTTGTTATATTGTTTGATAGGTTAATTAGCTGGCCAGTAGGGGTATTTTTTAGTCTCTATTTTTGTCTTTTTGAAGTCACGTAATGATTTATTTGTTTTCATTATTTAATCATAATAAATATATTTAGTTTGAAACAGTTTCTTGGAGTTTCATGACATTTATAAGTCTTTCAAATGTTTCAAAGGTATATATCTCAAAGGCATCTTTCAGATATACTGGAGTATCAAATATCTGAGCAATGCAGAGTTAATATTTTATAGACCAAAAGAAATCTCTGGAAATTATTGTCGATTCATGGCTAAGGGGAAAACTTTTTTTCATAAAATATGTACCTACTCAACAAGCTTGCATCGCAATCTTGTATGAATTTTGCGTCATTTTGATGCAGGGGTTATTGCTCTAGCAGCTAGCTCATAAAAGATGAGGAGTGGGGGAAGGGGGACATCTTTTTAAGGAATTAAATGTAACTCTGTGTATAGGTTAATCAATTTTAAATGGCCTGGTAGGGAAAAGCTCTCTTCGTATGATCAGATTTTACACAAATAAAGTATTTTTAGTACACGTGATGAGTGGTAGAGGGCGCGGTTTGACATTAACATCATAGATATATAAATACCTAGATACAGCCATCCTTAACAAACGTATGTACCTCGGTTTTTAAAAAACATATCAAAGAAATTTGTACATCTCTCCATTACTTTCTAACCAAGAAGAAACATATTCTATCTCTTTTTATTGCATTAACCACTATGTCGTACGCGAAATTTGGGACTATGTTTACCTTGTTTGGCATGATGTGCTGCAGTGAATTCATTGCGGGCTTGCAGAATATCAAAAAAACCGTAAGTAAGTAAAGTGTATGTTCAACATTTTAATTTTAATTGCATGATTTTAGGCGTAATGGTAACGGAGATTAAGTTGCGACAGGAAGTGAATTCGTTTCCAATTATCATTTTGACCTATATGATATTGATGCAGTGCGTTTGTATCATGATCACAAAGAAGGATCCGTGCAATATTCTTAGAAAAACGAGATTTATAGACTGTGTGTGCGTGCAATATCAAATTTTGGTCGCTACGCGTCTTGCCTACCTTTCGGCATAATGTCCAATCGGTGGAGTTTCTTTTTGATATTATAGTGCTAATTGTAGTACCTAAGCTACACGTGTACATTTATTTAAAATAAATACATGATATCCAATTGGTGATAATACTCATTTAGTGAACATTCATTACGTTTGTAAAAGTTCACAATCCGAATCATCTTCAGATGAAATTGACAAATCCGAATCATCACTGTCATTATTAACACTTATTATAAAGTTCAGAAACATCAACCAATACCTATAACTTCTCTTTTAAATTAATCACTTTCCACATGTTCACACACTTTCTTCCAGTTCTTCCAGCTGTAATTTTTTCAAATTCTTCATTTGCCGGTTTTCTAAGTAACATCTTCCATTTTAAATGTAACATTTCTTGCTGCTAAGCGATTTAAATATATAAAAAGGCGGTTTATTTGTGCTAACAATTTGATTGACAGTTATAATAAATAATGCGAATCTTGTCTTCCATGCTCAGGGTACCTCTATAAAGGATAGCGCTATACGTAGTTAATGTGCCGAAAGTGATGGTAATAGATGGTACGTCCTTTTGAACTATGTTGGGGTATAGCTGTATCTATGTATTTATATATCTATGATTAACATAAACTTTGCAGGGTTTCTTGAAAATTTCATATGGAACGATACAATATTATTAGATATTATCAAATAAAATGAAAATGTGAAACCATCAGTGAAAACGCATTTTGATATCTGTCTCCTAAGCGAGATGTGGCGAAAATACGCAAATTCACAAATTTAAATTGCAATATTAATAAGGCACCTTAAAGAGATGTTTCCAATCCCCCACCCCTCATATTTTATGAGCTAGAGAAATATGTGCTGCATGTAATATTTATGCAAGTTTGTTGAGTATATTTTAAGAAAAAATCATTCCATTGATTGGTACGCCCTCTAGCGGTAAACCTAGAAACTAATTTCCAGCGATTTTTCTTTGCCTCTTTTGTTAACGAAATCTTTTTCCCCAAGCTTTGTAATTAACAGTTCCATACAGGGGCGGACTGGCCAGTCGGGCGATCGGGCGATTGCCCGATGGGCCGGTATAAATGTCAACTGATGGGCCGACAAAAATCGATTTATTTAACATTATTTTATGTGTATATAATTTTATTGTATTGTGTTATGTTATGCCTTATGAGTTATAAGGGTTGATACCAATTGGTCAGCGTGCAGAATAAGGCCAGTACCGCACTAGACAGCGTCGCTGCAGCAGCCACACACGATTTTCATCTCTCTAGGCGGGCTCGAATAAGCAATAGTGTGGGGCATTTAGCTCCCGCAGTCTTATGGCTGCCTAGTGCCTTACTGGCCTTATAATAAATACCTAATCGAATTCGCCGAATTTGTTTTTATTTGTAAGAGGACGCGTTACACTGGACAATGAGTCTCTCTATCTTTTCAATACAGTTTGCCAAAACAAGAAAATCTTCGTTTATGTCAGCGAAAGACAGGCAAGAAACTTTGTTAAAGCGGTATACGATGTATACTGTGAATACGGATAATTGTATAATTGAAGTTATTACAGTAATTGGGAAGTGCAATATAGGGTCGTTAATGAACGCGGGCACCATGGTAATTTCTTGGAACCAATTTTATTGTTAAAAAAATTTGACCCATTGCTAAATTCGCATACATCAACAGCGTTATTTGTGAAAAACAAAGAAAAAGCACCCGGGAAAGCCAAGACGAGGTCAATATAATTACACAATAATAAAAAATTGAAGTAATAAAACGTCAAATTTCAGAACAAGTTATCAATGGAAAATTATATACCCCTTAAGTTGATACTGCTCAAGACATTAAAGAGACTATTTCTGTAAAACTAAATGTTAACCCGCGACTCCCAATTCTAAAAAATGGGCCGATAAATATTTTCCCCGGGCCGCTTAAAGGTTACCAGTCCGCCTCTGGCTTTCATAGATCACTTGTGACAGAAAAATTAAAATTGAAAATTGAGACTCAACATTTTATTTCTAAAGGCGAGGAAATCGATCGCCTTTAGAAACAAAATGTTGAGTCTCAATTTTCAATTTTAATTTTTCTATATCCTACTCAAACATAAAATGGAGTACTTCATCAACATCGCTTGTGACCTTTATTAATAGGACACCCTGTACATATATTTATGGATTTCCCTGTCCGTAGAAACAATTGGTAATTTTTAAATTGTTTCTTTCCTACCATTCGAAAATAAAGATCATTTGCTATAATTAATTCTTTTTAGTTTCTTTTGCAGATCTATGTTTCTATGAAATTTTCTACAATGAGGGCGTGGAGAGTTGTTGCGTGAGTGTATACCACGATTCGCCTTCTGCACTAAGTAAATGTTTATCTATGTTCTAATATCGTTTTCCCACTTTTTTTGAAGTAGCATTCCACACCAATTTTTGCATAGTCTCCACATTTCCTTCCGCCTCCCCCCCCCTTTCCCCCCTTTAGTTTGTATTATTACCACTACATCGATGTTGCACTTTTCCCGTATACGTTTTATGTTACGTAGAGTTTGTTGACTTTTCTTCTATTGTTTTTTTGTTGGTTAGCCGGAGCCTTTGCCACATTACCCCCTTCCATCCCGTACCCGATGGGGCTGCGGGGATATATCTCCGTATTTGCTCTTTTCATATTGCATCCTGTTCATGACAGTTTTTCGTGGATTACTTTACCAATCCCTGACGATTAGAGGATATACTTTACGGTTGGTTCTTCGGGGCTCTAGACCATTTTGATTTTTCTTGTAATTTTTTTACCCTTGAGACCATTCATTGGTTTTCGCCCGTATTCCAGGCGAAAAATACTTACCAGCCACATCGATTGAACCTTAGTTTTTTAGATGTTACTCCTCTATCCCTCCTCTTTTATCCGGGCTTGGAACCGGCTGCATCAGGTGCAGAGCGACTCGATTCACTCCACAACCGATGCAGGCAGA
This sequence comes from Photinus pyralis, assembly GCF_008802855.1. Lineage (NCBI taxonomy): Eukaryota > Metazoa > Arthropoda > Insecta > Coleoptera > Lampyridae > Photinus > Photinus pyralis. The sequence continues at coordinate 19,064,022 of NW_022170596.1, forward strand.
GTTGACTCAGTATACCACCATCATAGTGACAAGTTTTTCGATATGAACACCACGTCCATCGGTCCGTTTGTTTCCATCGTAAGACAAATCGTTGTGTCCTGCGGGGTGTCAAAATTGGAGAGTAAAATTTTCCAATAAATTATATTTGATGGAATGATTCATAAGTGAGTAGTGGAAATAACAACGTCTTTTAATTTCTATGGTGAATTGTTTTCTTAGTGGGTTCGGGAAGTCTTAGGGTTCGTAGAGTCGAAGATGACAGAAGTACTTTTATCTCAATAGGGTTGGAAAAATAGCAGAAGAAAACGGCTGCCACATTCCAAAACACAGTATGTGTTGTTTTTTAACTTTTGAGTAAATTAAGAAAAACTTTGACCACATGCACGTCTAATATGTGAAGACTCTCACATTCAGTTAAAACGAATAAGGGACCTATAGAGGGTTTAGAATTTAGACAAATTTTTACTTTTTTTATTTTTTGATTTTTTTTCGAAAAAAGGTACATACTGTGTTTTGAAATGAATAGATGGTTTAATGAAACACAGTAACTACACCATAAAGTTCAATTTAATATAAAAATGCAAGTAATAAAAATAGGTGACGACAAATTCACATCTCAAGAGTGTGAATCTATGAAGTAGACTCACCTTGAGAGTGGTGGGCGGTTGGTTTCATTTTGCGCATGACATGCGGTAGTTTATTCCAAAACACAGTATCTACCACATACTGTGTTATGATTGAATTTTCGTAAAAATTTTTAATTTTATTTTTATGCCAATACACAGTAAGTACCACATACTGTGTTTTGCCTGTGGTTTAGTGTCAGCAAATTTCACTTGCTGTGTTTTAAAATGGTATATTCAATTAGTTGGTGCAGATACTGGGTTTTGGTAAAATTTATCCCTGTAACGACAATAGATAGAGCTATCCTGGATGGCTGGAAAGATGCAGAATTAACACAGTATCTACATGAAGGTGATAACTCATTTTCGAAAAAAATGTTGGTTACTGTGTTTTGGAATGGGGCAGCCTAAAATTGATTCGGGTTCGAGCTACCAGCGCAATCAGTGTATACAGTCCAAAGTAAATTTTCCGCGAAATTTTTTGGGTTTTGGACTGCTGATGAATCCACTTGTAATTCCCAAAACATAGTTTGTTTTTCGAGTTTTGGATAAACAAGTATAACCATTTCGGTTATCGTGAGAAATGGCAACGTGGCCGAGATGTGGCCCACGGGCGAATTTCCAATGGCCTGCGCAGGTAAGTTTCAAAATTCCCGGCAAGTTGAAAAAGTACTGCTTGCCGCGGATGTAAGTGCCATGCCCGCGGTCTCCTACTCTACTCTCCCGCTCTCACCGCATTCGCTCGTCTCGTGACGCCGAGAACCAATAGAATTTATTAGATTGCATTTTTTAGTGACTACTACGGTATGCACTAAGTATATGTTTTGGACGGGAGTAAAATCACGCGCAACGCTCGGCAGCCAAAGGCGAGCTCGGCTCGCTCACTTGGCTCACAATTATTTAAAGGGCATTTGTTCATATGAAAGTAAATATGGCATCAAAATCGTCGATGCGTCTTTGAAATTAACTAATACACAGATTTGAAGCGTATTTAATAGCTTCAAAGTAAATAAAATAAATTTTTAATTATACATACGTATTAGTTTGTCGCTTTATAAGCGGGTATGTAAAAACCGGGAACTGCGGCACTCTAATGGTGTAGGATGAGTGCTCACACCTGGGAAACAGAGGAAATAAGGGATACATGAGATATCCCTGATAATTTTTGACTTGTGTGATTGTTATTTGTCAAAATTGCTAAAAATTCAAAGTCAGACATAGGACGAGTATTTGTTTGACTGTTTCACCTCATGAAATAACCAATTAGATAAATAATTCAAAAATCTAATAAGTTTCAGCGGTTTTCAAACAAAACAATACAGAAATAAATAATCGAATAACAGGAAACGGCACCGTGACAGAACATGCTCGGGTCCGGCCTTAAAACGTTTGACATGCATACCACGTCTACTCCGAATATATAAAATACCGTGTCCATATTTTGGTAGCGGGCGCGTGACAGGACTGATTGACAGATTGGCGACACGGCCTAGACAGGCCTTGAACTGTGACGCTCCTCTTCTCGTGACAATATGCGGGTTGTAGGTGGATGGGTAGATTTGGACGTCCGACATTTACTCCTCGTTTTTCAATTAGCGTACGAAAATACCGGCGACTCGAACAAGCGCGCTTCTGGAATGACTTCAATGTTAAAGTTTGGATAGTGCTTTGATCGGCTGTAAAGTTGTAAGATTCGGGAAACGAAACTCGATTAGAAATTTCTCGAAACTATCAAAGCATCAACTTAAACAATAAGACTAAGAAAATTACACAAGCACGTATCTTGTAAACTATATCTAGAAATTGTAGGTAAAAATTCGTGTGACACTGATATCGAAATCATAGAGTGCACGCAGTTTCAATGTTATATACGAATTTAAAGTACATTTATAGGATGTTAAATAAAATAGCAGCTATGATATGTGAACCAGTCCAAAGTTGCATCCCTTCGGACTTGTCTGCTTGTCCCTCAGCGCAGTTTACTCCTAGGCCAGTTTTTGACTGATGTAGAATTGCTTTCTCAATTATCCGACATGGGCTTGCTTGAGTGTGGTTTGGTAAATTTTTATTAATAACTCAAGAATGCTTTGGAAAATGTACGTATCACCTTTACCTTACACTGCGCAAGTATTTCATTGCAAACATATTTATCACTTATTCTAATAGTTTTGTTAAATTTCTTTGGTTCTATTTCTACAGAGTAGCTCTACTAAAAACTAAACAGAAGGTGAGATGTATTTAATTACAAACACAGCCTTTAAAATTGAGTTCTCGCAGACAAACGTTTAGGGAGGTAATTTAAACTAATTTGTTTTAATCGATCGCATGGGCGTGGTACATTGCCTGTAGGCCTGAGTGCCTTTCTTTCTTACAGATTTAATGATTTACTTATGCCGAATAAATTGGTTTCATCTGTAAGTTCTTCGTGTTTAAAAGGTTTTGTTAGTACCTGAGTTTAATTGATCTACCTGGACAGGTGTTTATGTAGGTGGTTTAGTATCCGTATGGTTCTGCATAATGCTCGAAAATGTTTTAAATCGTACTGAAAGTGCCAATTACACAGGCTTTCGAACATTGTATTCTAGTGACAAGTTCAGCAGCTTACCTCAGCGAAGTAGTTGTCCACGTCTCCTTCGTTGAGCTGCTGTCTCCCAATACCCAAGGGTTGCCAACACTAGGTGAAATTAATTTGCTTCAATTTTTTGGGAACATCGTAATAGTAGCCACAATCAAGGTCTAAAAAAGGTAATGCACTTGACCTTCTCCAAGCTCTACTAAACTAAATTTGAATTTTTGGTCGAACAACACTCTGCGGTTAATTCGTCTCTAACCATGATGGCAATCGCCCTGACGGAGACCCTTGCACCCTCGTCAAAAGGTCAACTGTTCCACTGGGATGTCATCTGCATGGATACACTCGCGCAATCGTACCTGATTCGGTGTCCGCCGGGGCCGCAAGTGAAATTAAGATAAACGCATGCACGAGAAGTACAAATACCTCAAGGTACAAAATTTCATCTTTGTCACCATAGCCTTTTAAACTCGTGGCCCATGCAGCGCTGAAGCCCTTAAATTTTTATTAACAATCTGAACAAATCTTAGCCAAGAAACGGGTGACCCTCGCACCAAGAGTTTTTTCTTTCAAAAACTCGCAATTCAACACGGTCCAGCGATGGACGAAGTAACGGGCGATCAAAAATGAGTTGCTGTCGAGTCGCCTTAGTAAGTTCAAATTTAAGGACGATTTCCTATGTAAACAAAAATTCTAAAGGTGACTCGACAGCAACTCATTTTTGATCGCATAGTATATTTATTATAGATAATATTGCCCTCATGATACAAGTATAAGTTGTGCACAACTCTTGTGCAGATAAAGCGCATTTTTTTACCGAATTTGCTTTTGTTTTGGCATCACCAATTGATATATTTCTAGCAGATGTCTCAATCGCCCTTTGTGAGTACCCTATTCCGACAATCCAATCCGTTCTTGAGGTATAAGGGAATATACCTGATCACGTAAGAGGTCGAGTAGGAGGGCTATGGTTGGTAGAAATTAATTCCTTTCGTTGAGACCTTTCATTAGAGTACCGTGAAGGATAAAACTAGTTCCACTCCCCCTCCTCCCCGTACTTTGATAAGAATACAGAAAGAAGGGCAGTAGTTGGTAGAAAACGGTTCCTTTCGCTGAGACCTTTAATTAGAATACAATGAAAGATCAAATTAATTTTTAACCCCCCCCCCCCCCCGACCTCGTCGCTCATTGAAATAATTCGTGGGGGGGGGGCAGCGAAATTTGATGGCCATCCGGCACACCTTCATGCCTTTGTATGACGAGAAAGTGATTTCGTTTCTGTGCGGGGGCCAACTGGAACGTCGTTTGTGAGAACTTTGGGGTTTAGTAAAGGAAATCTGGAGCACAATTTTGATCCTCACGAAATATGTAATGTGGATATCGATTATTTCAAGCAAGATATTCAGTGTTATATGGACAAGCAGCAGATTATCACTATCACTTTGTGAAAGAGGTTTTATTGATGATAATGATTACTGCCATGAGTGCTGGTGGGTAGTACGTTCCACCGATGTTGATTTTCCACAGAAACGATCAATTGATACGTGGTCATCCAAGTTCGAACATTGTATTGAATTTGAATGGCAGTCGGCTCGATATGGGTTTCACGAATGAACTCCTACGTTGTGTAATCGGTTCTTGTATGTGTTGGGACGTGAGACATAATCGGGAAGGGAATTAAATAAAAGACAGAACTTTTGTGCGTAAGAAATGGCAAGAACCAATAAATATATTACGCACACAACAAGGCCATACCAGGGAAACCTTCTACAGGACAAAAACCTCGGCATAGGCCACACAAATACATGAAATAATTCACCTACAGCAATAAAAAATGCAATACTCATAAATAAAACATCTCAAATTGTATGATAAAAATTAGATAATCAAACCAAATGCAATTAAACAAGTTCATAAAAACAAAATACACAAGACATCATAAATGCAGTGGAAAACATGATAAATCAATTCAGTACAAAAACACATCAAAATACCTGTACGATCAATTGAGCTAACACAACTCGTAAAATAATAAAATGCGTGTACATAGGAAACATGTAAATGGTGTGGCTCTACTCTTTATTATCAGATAAAAGAACCATTTTTAATAATTACCTTTTAAAGAGAATTTCTTTCATATGTTGGCGTGACTACGGTTAACATGGTCCATTCTTGGGTTCCAATTTTCGATGTGGAGCATTTGGAGTGGTATGATAGCGGGAAATGCTATTTTCCTCTGCTATTTTCAGATGCCTGGGGTGTTACATACAGATGACAAAAGATTAAATATCCATTTCTTATTGTGGTACAGTTGAAATGAAATGAATTTGTTTTAAAAAAGTACTATAGTGAGGTTTTTAGTCGCTAGCGGTTTTCGTTCTCGAGTTAGATAACTGAGACGCACGGATGGACTGACGTACAAAATGAGCGCAAAAAAATTATCCTAAAAAGGAATAACATAATTAGTAAGTTCTTCTAAAGATGTCAAAGTTGTCATTTGGGTATGTTAACGGTCCGATGCAGTTATTTATAACGTATCAGCTACGAAATATTCAAAATGTCTGCAAAAACTCAACTAAAATTGACGTTATGGCATTGTATAAATCTTTCTTAAGGTAATAACAAATAACTAGGCATGAAACGAAAGGCAATCCAGTTTTTTTCTGGTATACCACATGCGATGCCTTATAGAAATCAAACCATAAAAGATGAAACTCATCAACTCGAATCATTAAATTAAACCTGACTAATGAAAATTGAAAAACAACTTCTGATTGAAAAAAAAAGTAGCTAATAGTCGAGAACAATTAAAAATTCTTTTTATAATTGACATGAATTTAAAACGATCTTAAATGAGCAATATCTATTCATGTCTGCGTTTCGAGTAATGCATCAAATGTTAACGGTGGGGAATTATCAGAAAACGAAATTATAATTTATATACACCTGTGTAGTGACCGACTGTCTGTCAGCAAGAAATGATGGCGCGTCCGTCAAAGGATATCAACTGTTATAAATATTGTATCATAGCTGAACGTCGCCTACCACCCACGATGAACAAACCAGACCCATTTGCAGGAGACGTTTTTTTTTCACGGCTGCATGGAATATTCACTTTTCGCATGCTGCTGGATCGTCAATCGCGTAATCGACCAGCACCATCTCGACATGACCACCTTTTACTTGATACATGTGCGAAATGATGGAAGCTTGAGTGACAGATCAACACTTCGCCCTTTTGTTTCACTTGTTAAATAGACAATACAATGTATAGCCGTCGTTAAATGCAAACATATCCAATTTCTTCCTGAAAAAATTTAATTAAAATTCACGATAACGATGCAAGTTCGTTTATTACAAATTAAATTCTCGATTGCCACACTACAAAATAGCGAAATTCCGATCCCCGGTTATTATTTGTGTTACTCTAACCCCAACTTTTAGCCGTATTTGATTGTTGCCTCCACAATTCTTTGAATCATCTGTGTAACCCTATTACTCTTTTAGAACTCATCATACAAAGTATGGTCTTAATTACCATTAGGAACTCGTACGCCTCATAGTGCAAGCCTGTATTGCAGAATTTTCCGATTTTACCTCATTTGAATAGCCAAAAGTCTTAATGAAGTAAAATTGAACACCTTTTTCGTTGGTATTTTGACAAATTTCCCTAAACGATTATGTAGTGGTTGAATAACTCCGATACATTCCGTCTCAGCCTCCCTACTGAAGTATACGCTTATGGCGTAAGCCCTTTCAGCAAGTGCCGAATGAAATTAAAGGTTCGATTACAATTTCAAAATTGAAGAGTTTGTCAAAAAACCTTCTCCTCCACCTCTGACGTTGCCAAGTACTACGACCAGGTAAACTCCGGAAGGTTAGAATTTGTGTTATCTGATTTTAGGTACCCCAACACAGGGGTGTACAACTGTACATCTCGGATTCTGGTTTTCCTTAAAACTGAATATTGTAATACCCTTCGCGTTTCCAAATAAGGCTTGTCCGGATTAACCTGGCGTACGTTACTTAAAAGGAATCTTCCAAGCGATTCTAACAGCCCCTGCCAGCTAGTTTAACCTTTCAGCAATCACTGAGGATGGTGACAAATCCAAAATACACAAATAATCTACCAGAATTGACGCTACAAATAATACAGATGGGCAACGGCACCGAAACTAATTCAAAATTAACAAGCCTGTACTAATGAATTAAACGGAAAGTTATCTAGTGACGGACAATAAACGAAAAAGTAGTTCTGGTATCTTACCGGGAATATACAGGAATAATTAATAATGTTTTTGAATACGCTGGAATACGATTCTGGTATGGATTAATCTGGAGAATTAATAACTGTCGGTTAGTGAGCTCTGGTAGGTCTCGGGGTGTTCTGATAAAATACAAATTCATGCTTTTATAGGGACAAGGAATAGTACAAACAAAACAAGTAGGGCATTAAAGAAGAGATGTAATTTCAAGGGCATGGGGATTACAGCAGGCGATATCTAACTTAGGGATTTTACAAAACTAATTACAGGGGTTTACTAATATGTCTACTTTATCCATTTCAATACTTTGTTACAGAGCATCGGAAGAATTTTGATGGATCAGATGGGTTTCAACAATTTTAGGCGTCAAAAGTACTATATGAGAAGATTCAGAAAAATTTAAAACAGAGAATTTACACATTTTCAAAAGCTAAAGAACTTCAGTATTCCGAAGCCCATGAACTTAAAGAATCCAAAGAGAGGAACTAAAGGAATTCAAAAGAATAGAATCGAAAACAGAATAAAAACCCCAAGAATCCCAAAAATGGAAGAATATAAAGAGACGTAGGAATCCAATAAATCTTATGGATTGGAAAAAAATGGAACAATTTGAAGAATCGCAATAATTAGAAGAAACTGAAGCATTCGAAGAAATATATACATGAGAGGAGTGTAAAATGTTGAAAGAAACTGTATAAACTGAATTATCCCAAGGGTCGTAAGAATCTGAAAGACAATAAAAGAATAAAGAAAATGGAAAAATAGAAATTGGAATTGGAAAGTTGCGGTAGATTTCACCTGAAGAATCACGAGGATTCGTCGAAATAAAAATCTTTGAATAAATACACATAATCTGAGATCGGATGAATCTGAAGGAACTGGAAAATGTGTGCAATGGTATGCGGTACACTACCCACTAAAAACCTGTCCAGCTAGCTCAAACAAATCAAAATTGAAACCTAGATTTTTTTATGATCCCTACACGTACACCTCCGACTACAAAGAAAAATCCCAATATTGACTTAAATTAATGATTTGAGAAACAATAGCCTCAATCAATTGCCGAAAATTCCAAAAACAAATGTTCATAAAAAAATCTGACATGAAAACTTTATCCGGGTCGCACAACGGATTCGAATAACCACAATTACTCGATTGATAATACCATTTATTCTAAAGGACATGATATGAAAAACAAAAACAAAATTCTTGAAAGAAAGAAAAGCGTACAACGCTTGTTTGGACCCGTACGCAGGCGTTCCACAAATGAAAGAAAAAAATTTTAAAGTAACTTAGTTTTCTTTCTTTTTTAATAATCCTACTAATCTGGTCATACAAAGATTTCCGATAACGAGACACTTCGCACACAAACGCTGACATCATCTGCACAAAACTTGATGACAAACAAAAATAACTGTAGGAATAAATTGCCGGTGGCAAGAGGATACAAACTTTTAATGACAAGAGAAGATTAATTAATCAAGCGGGCGGACTTCTGAAATAAAAAAAACGTACACGCTTTCCAACCGTCACGAACCAGCCCCTTTTTTCTCATGGTCTCCAGTATTTAAAGATACACCACTCCCACAATAAAATAATTTCATTCTTCCGGTATTTACAAATAGAGCTCGAATAATCTCAATTAGATTAGATAACGTTAGCTTCGAAAGAACGCGTCGTGCGTCTCCAATCACGCCGAAAATAACGCGTAACTTATCTCTTCTAACAGCGATAAGAACACATGCGCTAATTAAATTCTGTCAGATAATGACACTTCTTATCGCAAACGACCAAATTTGCCTATATTAAAGCATCTTATCTAAAATGGAATGAATTAGAAAAATAAGAAAATACAAATCAGGAAAAAATGTGCAGTTATAAACAATTCCAAAATGGAAAAACAACTACGAAAATACAAATTCAAATGAAATAAACCAATTCCATGCTTATTCGTATTAGTATCTGAAATATTTCTCATATACATCGTGTCCCGTCATTGTTTTTGGTGCTTAAACTGAAATAACGTCTGAAAGACGTTGTTTACACAACAATTGACAAATCCAGAAGATCGGGAAACCCGATGAAATGGAAGGACAGAAAAACCTGAAGACAGTGAGTTAGAAAATGCAAAGAAGTATTCTGGAGAACCCGAAGCATCCGAAGAAAAAGAAAAGGTATTTATAAAAACTAAAAAAAGATTTCACTTCACTTGAGGGGGTCGGCGAGGTCAATCTATATGTGTCAGAACGCAAATGCAAACCGGTGATCCCGCCCACCACCTCTGGTGATGATCAAAGAACGGCCGCTTTTTCGCTTCTGCGACTTCAATAATTTTCGGTTTCGATTCCGGGTCTAGTATTTTTTTCGGTTGTTAAGAGCTCCAACATAAATAAATAAAAAATATATTATAGGACAGAAAGAATACACAATATTAAAGTCAGGATTAAAGTACAGTACTACTGTACTAGTAATCCGCAATAATGTTAGATGTAAGAAATGTAATCGATTCCGGTTCCAACCCCTCCTCATTTCATCCACCAAAATTTATATCTCCATATCATAGATCCGACTATAGTGACACAATCGAGCCTAATCTGGTTTAAACGTTGTGTAACGGACGAACAGACGAACAATTAGACTACCTCAGGAAAAAAAACGGAAAAATGCAAGGAATTCTGAAAAATTTGGGGGAATAAACAATCGAAAGAATTCCAAGCATCGGAAAGACCTAAGGCAACGAATTGTAAGATTTTGAAAAACTTGAACTTAAAAATGTTTTAAGTATTTGAAGAATTTAAATATTTTAAAAGGGCCAATTGAAGAATCGAAAAAGAAGATTTGAAAAACTTTCAGAAGAATTTACAAAAATTGGTCCATCCGTAGGATCACAAGGGTATAAAAATTAGAAGAAATTTAAAAAAAACCTAAGATTCCGACGTATCTTAAAAATTTGAAGGGTAGGAGAAGAAGAAGAAATTTTGGAAAATATTGACGATGTGAAGAACTTGTTTTTCTCATGATTTGGAATTGGAATTTGGAATCCGAAGTAGCTTAATAATTGAAAGGAATCAGTAGAATCCCCGTGTCTAGGGACAATGACAAAAAATAATTCACAAAAATGGAAGAACGCGACGGATTTAAGGGTGAAATTGCTATGGAATATTCTGAAAGTCGAACAATCTGAAGTAAAATGAATCTGAAGAAATGAGAGATCCTACAAATCTGAGCATATAAAAAATGGCAATTTAGAGAAAACGAATGAAGATAAAATGATGACGAAGGAGCACACAAATCCAAAAAATATTAAATATCCGTAGAATTCGAAGGACCAAAAATTGCTTTCTTTTTATCTATACCTACCGTACCAAATAATAGGCATTTCACAGTTCCTATTTTAAGAATGGTAGTGGCTAAGTTATCTCCTACCGTTTTCCGTGCAGGCATAGCCAAAAAACAAAGTTTAACTTCTAGCAGTGTTCAACTCAGAACCCCAAAAAAACTGTAAAAATCATACAAAAAAATTATGGGCTGCAGTTTTTAGTAATTTTAAAGGGAAGGGATTATGGTTTCGGTTCTGATTACGGTTTTGAAAAAACAAAACGGTTCCGGTACAGTCTTCAATATTTTCTCGGCCCGGTCCAGATTCCTTCCATATTTGTAAATGTTGACGCATATAATCCTTCCTGTAAGGTCGGTCAAGGGTGGTTGTAATAGTTCATTTTCAGATTATTACAGACACTATGAAAACACATTTACAAAATTTGCAAACTGAGCTGCCAAAATGGGCATTTATTAATAGATGCGTGTAATTTCGGCATATAAAATTCATTTGCGTAAACATCGAATCGAATCCAGCCGTTGCAAACTGAGCTGCCAAAATGGGCATTTATTAATAGATGCGTGTAATTTCGGCATATGTCTCGTCTCCAGCCGTTAACTTTCCTTCATGTTCCTTATTCCCGGAAGATATTAACACAACATCGACGAGGCTTTACTGTGGCAGTTTTATTGGAGCTCCAAATTGGATTGCAGCAGAACGTGTCGTCTCACGCCCTCATCCTCCCGAAGAATTAACACCGTATCATTGATCACCGAGAGTAATAATCCACTAATTTGTCCCGTATCGGCTAATAGAAATTGCCAATCCGAGGCACCGTGGGCTATGCATCTGATTTACGGTGGAGAAACGCGCGAATTGACAATCGCGTCGCATTCTTTTAAGCTGGAAATAGTTAATGTCAACTGACGTAACTATCTATTACAAAACAAATCAAGAAAACCTAACTAAGTTTTCCTTAAAACCCGCGCGCGCTTCGCTTTTCCATCAATTTTATTCGCGATGAGAAATTCAATATTCTCTAAAATTTTAGAGCCCACCCTCAAAGTGGATTGAATCCGAATTTATTATGAAACGGTTTATAGCCGCAAATTGTATTAAACTTTTTGAATACGTTAGGTTTTATTGGAAGCGATATATCAAAGAAGACACAGCATACCTATAAGGGAAGAAGAACAAAAAATGTGTTTTCTCTCTCTCTTTCTATAAAAGAGCCTTCCTCAAACAAAGGTTACTCACGTTGTTTTTTGCCATCATTTATGTGTGAACTGTGAAATAGCGTAAAATTAAACAAAAATGCAAACTCACGCCTTCTATTTTGTCGTTCTTAACGAAAATATGAATGGTCCGAGTTTTTTGTTAAAACTGCAACGAATGATTGGGTAAGTAACAAAAAAACCTTCAGTCGCCTTCTTTTTACCAGAAAGTAATTAATAATTTAGTTACTCACTCTGCAGTTGTACGTTTTTATGGATCCTAGTTTTTAGAGTAGGTATATTTTCACAGATGATTATGACCAGTTAATTCGATATACAGGGAATTTAACACCTAATTTCGTAGTATAAATACAAATACTACACTACACAAGGTAAAAAATTATTCTGTGAGGATTAATTTTCTTTGTAAGACTTTTATTTGTTGTTAAATAGACAACTCCTTGGAAGCGTTGGGCACCTTTCATTATACTTATGCAGTTATCACACTGGTCAAAGAAAATAATATACATTTTGGAGAAATCCGTGGAAATTCTTCTTATTAGGCCTTTCTAACTATTTCCTCCTGGGCTTCGATCTTCATGTAACATTATCGCTCCATATATTCCTTGGTCGGCTAGCGCTTCTTCTAATGGCGAGTAATATTATATACATTTATATGTTAAATAGGAATTTTCTGTATTGTATGTTTTATACTAGATGTTAGACGCATTCCATACTGTAACAAGTCGACGGAATAAAGAGTATTATTATTATTATTATAGATGCTTCAGCTTTGGTGAAGGTGATTTTATCAACGGTGAAGCTATTCACAGCATTGTAAAAAGAAGTTGAGCGAAAATGGCATGTTGCTTTTTAACAGACACGCTCATTATTGACGGTTGTACGACATCTTGTATTCTTCTTCGATTGTCGGTCGACGAATGCGCATGTGCAGGCTTAATTCTACTTCTAACTTCGGCGGCTCATGAGCCGCACATAACAAGTGGGAAAACACAGCCGAAATAGTTATATACAAGGCGTGCTAAAGTCTGGTAGTGCAGTAAATATATTTAGGGTTGCGCGGTTTTGTAAGTTGTATTATGAGAGATACAGAATGGTTCCATTAGATGGTTGGCTTCTACAAAATTGTGTTGTTTTCAAAGCTTTAAAGTCGATTGTTTCCGAATGACTTACGAGCTCTTTATTTTTTAATTTCATATTTACTGGATGATTCACTGGCCGGGGAAAATTATCTGGTGTGATATAATTAGCACAATTTTATGTCATTTACGCGACCAAAACATCTATATCTAGTGATACCATGACGGAGCGTGAGCAGCTGGGCGATCTTGAAATCTGATTGATTTTGACTAATGGGTCGTGATCGGCTTCAGTAGGCGCAGTCTATTGGTTAATAATTATTAAAGATGGCCGATGCAACCTAGTAGCGCCATTTTGGGGCGGACGCACGGACGGAGAAATTAGAAGAAATTATTAGAAACCAACGGATCCCATGCTTATCAAACGTACCGCTGTGAAAGTAACTCGCAAATTTTAGTCGTGTGTAATGAGTTGCGTGTGCGTCAGGAATATACAAGTGGAAGGTTACTAACACAAAATATATTCATTGCATGAGATTTTATAAAAACGAGCTCCAATTTCTAGGATTTATTCAATTAAGTAACGATATCGTTACTCATCCGCTGTAAACACATTTGTGTGCAATTAAAACGTTCGATTATGAAATTACATTTCTAGCATGCGGAATTGTTTTATGTTGTTCGTTAGGGATAGATATTTAACATGTAACGAAAGCGCTCGGGGGGCAGATAAAAACTTTTGACTGTAGAGTAAGGAGGTAACTTACTTAGTAAAAGGCAATGCAATTTAGTCGTTGAATAAAGATTGTTGACACCGATTGAGTGGAATAATGTGCAGATTAGAAAATTTTATTAATTATATTCACTGCGAAACCACAATCGGAATATTCACTACAAAGTCAATTCTTTTCAATTAACATTAATTAATTGAATGAGAGATATAGTATTTGCAAGTAGCTATAATCCTATATAAATCTGTGTGTGGTCTGCTGTGAATAAACGCAACCGATGGGGGCAATGATCAGGGAGGGACTGAAAGTTAGGAGTTACATATTTGTGTATGTGCTTTTTAATAAAAATGGAAATTCGGTTGGCAATTATTTCTAATTGAAAATGGATATAAGTTTGTTAATTGCTACTAGTAAATTATATTAACTTCTTAACTGAAAGAATTAAATTCCTTTTATTCCTCCCTTTTAAATGTTACATATTTTAATTTTATCACTTCATGCATATGCGTTGAATTGTTTCAAAGAAAGTTGCAGTGGTTTGAGGTTGGTTTTAAAATGTTTACTAACGCTGACACTAAGGTGAGTGCCTTAGATGTTGGTTTTGTAAGAAACAGATCTAGGCTATACTACGTCTATTCTAATAAAGACATTATTATTTTGTCAATCGCCCCATCGAGCCTCCAACTTGGTTCTGTAAACCACAGCCTATTTCAACCCCCAATACCATTTCGTGTTAATAGTAGTTAATAGGCCCTGTGTGACAACACATAGAAGATCCTCATTATTTGTTGCTAAGCGAGTTGCCAAGTAAATAATATGTAATGTCAGAATAATAAAAATAAAATAAAACTATCAAGTCAAGAAGCGTATTTTTATTAAATAAGAGTGGTTTTTACGGGTAGTAGAATCCATTCTCAACATTTTGCTTATTTCATAAAAATACGCTTCTTGACTTGATAGTTTTATTTTATTTTTATTATTCTGACATTACATATTATTTACTTGGCAACTCCCTTAGCAACAAATAATGAGGATCTTCTATGTGTTGCCACACCCTGAGTACTGTCATTATGCGTTCGCTCTTTAGACCGAAATTAAAAGGGACAAGGTCGACGAAAAAGATGTGAGCATATGCTCTCCTCCCGGCCTACAAAGCCATTATATCATTTCATTATTAAAATCTGCTCCAAAAGATAGAGTCGGTTGAATTCGTTGCATTTCGGTACAAGTTCGGTCAGATAGGAGTAGAAGAGGTGGCAGTAGTGTAACTTTGTGTTCAGTATTTAAGGAACCTCGATTCTGTGTTTGAAATAAATAATTCTGTAAGCTGTCCTTCGATGCAGCCCTTATTGAGTTTAGTAGCAATTTGACCACAGCTTATTCACATTATTTTATTCGGATGTGAAACAACGAAACATTGGTTCTTACTAATGCATAACTTTGAATCTTTCAGCATAAAGTTTTTAATTCTTCAATTTATCAAGACATTTGATTATTGATATAAAATGCCATTTGATTATTCTGGAACACCCATACGCTTTCTAATTGCCAAGGGAGATGGTCTCTTCCACGGTGTATTTATTGTAAAAGGTTTGTGAAGATTTTAAATGAAAAGAGTTCATTTCTTAAATTTCTTTAATTTCCCTTGTCTCTGTGCTACTTCAAAAAAATGAACTGGTAGACCATGACCACCACTAAAATTGTAACTTAAAATACCACAAGACACAACGTAAAATCTAGGATCCTAGCACTATCATCTAGATTCTAGTAGGCCTGAGTTTGAGAAAAGGTAACAGGCATTATGTATAATAGACAAGTGCAATTATTCTTGTTTCAGTACAGTGCTTACCTTCACTAACCTATTGATGCATGATCGAATTGATTTTGTTGCTGTTGAGAGGTTCCACCCTGTATATACAACTTACGACGATGCACACATTTTTGAGAGTTGGCAACCATGCAATTTCTAGGTGGGAAAAAGCTGCCTGCGCTATCTAAAAAGCACGAACGGGGGTTACGTTTGGCATCTTGTCTTGAATGGCGGTCGTGAACGCGTCGCTCCATAAATGTTTGTTGTTATTTAATGCAGGTAGTAATGTTTGAATTTCTTTATATCGTATTTGTGTTTTGTATGCCACATTTTATTTTTTTTGTGTTTCAATCTTTGTTTTTGAAATTTACTTGGTTTAACCGCAATGCAGAATCACATATGTGATACCGTTATGCTATTGTTTGTAAATGTTTAGGTTTTTGATGTGTTTGCTTAATTTATGTTTATTGATGTTGATTACTTGGTCTTGTCCCTGAAGTAACATTCATATAAGTTTTGATCATTTTATTTGATATTTGGAAATTACTGATTCGTTTGATGTATGTACTGACTTGTTGTTTGTAACTAACAATTTCCTCCGTGAATGAAGCAGTCACGGGGGTGGTAAAAACTGTAGTCAAAATTGAGTTACGACACCTAATTCCGTGATTGTCTTCGTCATTCAACTGTAGGCTCGAAACCCCGAAACCAGGGGCGGGTTACCTATCTTACAGGAGCGGGATTACGCTAATCAAAGCTCTTCAGTTTAGAATCTATGTTCGATAAATGAGTTACCATTCGTAATTTCCACATATCTTGTTTTTAGTTAAATTTGCCTGCAAGGCCATGTAATTTTCCATCTTGCTTTTAACAAAAGGACTTTATTGCACCAAAGATGAGTCACATCCGGTGTATTTCACCCTTTCTCAGAATTTTGGTACCTGCTTACCTGACCCATAATTCCCAAAACTTGTTTTTAACCTATATGTTACCTCTTGAAGTTTACCTGCTACTTTTTGCGATGTTATAATTTTATGTTACGCATTCACATCATTACAAACAATTAATTTTACTACACAATTTAATATTAATTTGACGGCTGGTTTTTTATTGGTAAGTTCTTTTTTTGCCAGCCTATTTCTATTTTGATTCGGTGAACTACCATTTTCAAATTTTATTTTTGCAATGTAATTTATTTCGACTTAAATTTCCGAGCTTTCACAATCTTAATAATTGGGATCCTTATTAAACAAACTTTGGAGGGAATAGTCATTCGGGTGGCCATTTTTAAACGTTGCCGAGTTGACTTTATTTTCGTGTTCTTGTAGTGTGAAGTCAGCGTAGAACCTGGGGGTTAAGTACACTGCAGTGTATAAATGTGAATGTTTTTTCTTTGTGTTAGAGTACATTCCTGGAAGCGTAGGAGCAGAACTCTCCTCAACAAGTTAGCTGGTAATTATGTATTTTTGAATTTTTAGAAATTTAATTAATTTTACTGAAATTATTGGATTTTTGTTCAGGGAAATAGAAATATAAATAGAAAAAATTGTATCGCTTTTCAGTTCCAATTATTTAAAAAGAATGGGTGGCGCTCAAGGAGGAAATTTACGAAGATTTTATAGTCGAAGGAACATAACAACTGTGGAGTATCTCATGCCCTATTATACTTTATCATCCCTGAACTAGTTAGCCGTTTATGCGGCGGGTTTTGAGAAAAGCAGAGCCATGTTAACTCACGTGACAAATGTCGATTATGTCGCTTGCATTTCTACCCTCGCATTTAAAATGTTATTCCTAGACCATAAGGTGGCTCATACATATTTGCTTTTGATCTTCAGAAATCCACAGCTGTAAATTTACCCATGTTGCTGGGCGAATTTAAATTTATAGTTTCTGGTGTGCCAAAATTTCATCCCAACACAACATGGAGAACAATTCAACTCACAGATACGATCGGACTACAGAAAAAATTAATTTAGAGCTTCAGATCTGTGAAAACTGTCAAGATTTTTGCAACAAAGCATGTCCATTTGAAGTGTTATGTGGGGGAAAATGTCATACAGTAGTGCTGAAACTTCACAGCGGTATTGGTCCTGTCATACTAAAAACCAATAAAACTGAAAGATAGATAATGACTTTTAATTGTGGTTGCAAAATTAGCAAATGATCGAGTTAGCACCTTAAAAACTCAGGTATTTCCCTAACTAAGAAGTGTATACTTGTATGTACTGCAAATAATATGAATGAGACACATTCCTTATTTTAAAGTTGATATTGTATCTCTGCCGAGGGTTGAAGTTTAATTTAGTAAATGTATTGCTGTTTGAGATCGTATCTCAGCCACTTGAAATCTTATATTATTTTCTAGGGTCTTTGAGTAGTTTTGTCTGAATTGTGTAAATGTTTATTATTCGTTTCGGGAGTAGCGTTATTAAAAACGACAAGCTTCCCCATCTGAGAACGTGACAGAATTCTGTCTCGGCATGAGCATGAAAACAACGCCAACGTTTATGTAAATTACTCTCTCTACATCGCCCTCTTCGTAAGATTTCATTACTGAATGTAGAATTCAAATATCCGTTCCTATAAAAATAATTTGAGTGTAATTACGATCGCGAGATGGATAACCGAGCTCAGCGTGCAATTTTCCAATAACGAAGCAGTCAAGAAACCGGACAGCGGTGTGACGTCGTTAGTGAGGGGTCAATTAGGAAAGAGAGTAATGAAACAGTAACTCTGTAGCGACATCACCGGGGGGCGGTCCGCCCTCGCCGCGCATATCCTAGATATTCATTCTTGTCGACTTTATAAGGCATGCATATTATGATTGAGAAGTTGCATATAACGGGCGCAGCTTCCCAGAAGATACGTGATCGACAGTCGGATAGAATTGCCTATTGTAATGGATTATGGCATAATGAAAGTCATTAAGCTCCCGTAGCGGGCCCGCACGGCCGCGGTAGCACCACCAACTATGCTTTCAACTGATTTATTACTCAAAAAACATATAAACATTCCGACGAGAAATTTAATTAATTATTTTCAACAACCCTCTGGAAGAATTCGTATAAAAAGTTTGCTATAGTACTTGGAAATGTTAAATTTTAACAGAGCTCTTTTTTTAATTGCGATTCAAAGTTCTACGAATTGTAATGGAGGGGCGAGCGCAGTTAAGACAGTAATGAAAACAAAGAACCAATTTAAATGAGCTTTTATTTTTGCATACACTGTGTAAGAGATGTCCCCGATAGCTAGTCGAACTCGAAGTCGTCTTGGGTATCTGAGATGAATCGTTTTAAACGTTGTCCTTCTGAACGGTAGCAAGGCTGTATCGACTCGTAAAGATCCTATTAGGAGTTCTGCTACGTCATTCTCCCAATTAATGCGTCCACCACGACGCGAATCGTTTCCATTGTCCAACCATCGGCGGGAGATCGAAAATTTTCTGAAAGAAATATATTAATAATATTTTCGGTTTATCGGCGTAGAATGATTTTTAATATCGAACAAAATTCTAATATTACACAAGTCATCGAAGCTTACATCCTGTGATTGATGATATTGTATACAGCATTAATTTTTGTCGGTATCTAGAATTAGCCATGCCTGAAGGCAATAACTCTATGAATTGTTCCTTTTTTTCCCTGTCGCTTGTTTCGGTTATTTCGTCTCACAACATTTTGTAACCGTATAATTACTTACACTTTTTGTCGCCGACTATAAATAGAAAAATAAATAGTAAGGAGGAACTTTCTGTACAATTAAGACGACATATTCTGCGTTTTAAAATGCTTCTGGAAAATAATGGAATACTGTTACTGTTATTTTTGTTACAAAGACGCCTGTCAAATAAAACGTATTTTTAGCACATATGTATTTACTCTGTAAGTAAATAAAGTCACGTAAGTACTTAACGTTGCTGGTTCTAAAGGATCTGCTCACTATCATATTATCGGATATAAATTTAATTTCTCAGTTACATCCCTCATATTTATAGTTTCTCACAAACGATTAAATTCCCCTTTATAGGCAGCTGGTGCATCGAATAAAAACTTAATTTTTTGATCGTGCTAATGTGGTACCTATATTTCGCTTTTACCTTTACACTATCAATTTGTTCTATCCACTTATATGAATCAATATAACAAAATAATATTCGTTTTCGTACTGAAATTTAACTGACATTGACTGTAAAGTGCAAAGAAATATATTTCATTTTTTCCTTGTCCTTTCCTTATGGAAAAAACATTTTGCAGCCCTCTCTCGCAATACCACCATTTGGTGACATATACGAATATTTGGGAGATCGGGCCCGTTATTTAATTAAGTTAGAATTTATTATAGTCCCCTATTAAGTGTCGAAATATATTTCAGACCGAGGATTGTAAAAATTTAGGATGTTAGTTTGATCTATGTGGGCTGATGGCCTCCCAATAGCTGAGTCTCTCAGGCACTGTGCCATGGACCCTAGAGCTACCATATTTTGACGACAAATTTTTCATTATTAATAATTCGCCACAATCGCATTTCTAAAGCAATTGGCGTCCATCAATGACAATAGTTTTTCTGATAGGTTGTCCACAGAAGAAAGAGATGTACATTAACATTTTGTACACTCTCTACAAAGTAACTGTTTCAAGAGTTAGTGACCCCCTCCCGCCTTTCTAAAAAGTTATCAACGAACTATGATTAGTCTATAAAAAAAATCAGCTTCATTCATCCAACGGTAACCTAGTTATATCCGTAGAAAGTTCGTGAAAAACCGACTAAGAATTGGTTTTTTACGGAGTTATCAAATGTGCGCGATTTTTTTAAATATTTTTTTAAGGGCCCTTATCAACGCTTTCATTTGGTGTATAACTTATTTTCTCGAAAAACAACCTTTCAGAATTGGTACCGCAAGAAGTACCCGCAGCGCCTTAAGTCACATGACCTGAGGCGGCAGACGATCGATTTTAGCATACTCTGATAGGGCAAAATGGAACTGCATCGGTTAAAATTTTGATCATTCTCGTTCAGTGGATTTCGTGCTAGCTCCCCTACTAAGAGTTTGCATACTCCATTCGGCTCAAGAGCTTTTCAGCTCTTCCTTTTATGGATCAGAATATGTGTACCAATTTGGTCAAATCGATTTATATTATACAATTTGGAAAGAATTTTCAAAATTTCCTATATATTTCCACACTGATCACACTTTTCTGTCAAATTTTTCTCTCATAATTCCACCACTTCTAATATATTTCTTAATTTTTCAATTTTCAAATTTCATGACCTTTTCTACACCGACTCCGGACATTTTTCACATATTTATGAAACAGGTCCGAGAACAGGTCTATAGTTTTTTTACAAATTTTAAGTAATTTTGAAAGCGTTGCCAATTATTTGAAACATTTACAAAATTTCTACTCATTTCCCATACATTTCCAAAATATATACACTACATATTTCTAAAGCATTTTCAAAATTCTTGAAACCAAATTTTCCTGCACTTTTTCAACTTGTTTGAAACTTTTCTGACAAAATTTGCTACACAAATGTTTCTAAAATAAAAAAAACATTTCTGCAATTTCTCAAACATTTCCAAATGTACTACACATTTTTAACACACTATTCTATATACAGGCTGAGCATAAATTGTTGAACGCATTTCATAGCTGAGAAAAATAACGAACTGCAGTAGTCCGCCTATTTTTATTACAAACGAACAACGAAAGTTGGTTCTATTGGAGGGGGAGGGGGGTTGACAGATTGACGTTCGATTGATCGTGACGGGTCGATTGCCTGGTCACTTCGGTTCCCTGATATTACAACAATCGATTTCTTCTTTTGGGGATTTGTCAAAAGAAGAAGAATAGAAGCCGTAATTCAGGACATCGCTCCAGAAATTATCAGTAGCGTATGGCGTGAAAATTAAACCGATTTGTTATTTTTCTATCGACCTATGAAATGTGCTTAATAATTTGTGCTCACCCTGTTCAAAGAATTTATCTCAAAATTATTGCATATTCCTAACATTTCTTATACATTTACAAGACATAAGTTAAACGTAAAATATCGAGAATAGATTCTTTCAAAAAAATTCTAAAATACCTACACATTTTGAAAATTTGGAAATGTGTCGAAAAATTTTCTTCTGGTTGGTTTCCCTTTACCTAAAAAATGCATTTCCTTAAAGTTTCTAAGCATTCTTAATGTATTGTTGTGTAAACTGCGTCATGCGGACGTTTTAATTGGTGTACTGATGGGTCACCCTGTATGTGCTAATTAGTTTCAAGATAAGCAGAAGTTTTGTGCGGAAAATAAACACAGGTAGTCAGTGTATCATTATTTTGATAAAGGTGTAGAAGCGGAAGATGGAAGAGAAGGATGTTAAAAATAGAAGAGACGGACGTTAACCGTTGCTTTTTGGTGAGAATTTTTGTTTGATGGGCGCTTATAGTGTATGATAGTGTTCGAGTTTATTTTTGAAAGATAGTCAGTCTTGTGAATAGTAAAGTTTGTCTGAGTTGTACTAATGTGCGTTTATCGTTGAAGTGGAACTTTTCTATAAGGTCCAAGTTACCTGTTAAAGTGAAGTGTTCTACCACCAAAAAATTACATCAAAGTCAGTTTGAATAAATCTAAAAAGAAGTGATAGTGAAGGAGTGAAGTTTCCGAAGCATCTTCAATGGGATTTTGTGCTTTTTTGTGTCATTTGTTATGACCGGACATTAATGATTATTGATTATTAACTTTAAGGTAATTGAAATTTTCTTGAAATTGTAACTTGTCATCTGGTCCTGAGTTTTTTTATTGATTGTGTCAAATAAATTTGTTTTCTCTGTAAATGATTAGCTTTGTGCTTAATCGCGACCAAATTACGACTCATAAGAGTTCTCACATCAAATTTTTTATTCGTAGCGAGGAAATGTCAGATATGAATTAAAAATTTGTTAAATAATTCTATGAAATTGTGGAGTTTCTAAAAATAATAACATATTGATTGATTCAGTTTCAGTTATTAGCTATTTTTGTGAATTCACTGTTACTCAATGTTGTCTGTTAAGTAGTCTCTTATAGTAGGTATTGCTGTGTAAACAATGTCAGATTGGGACGTTGTTGTCTGGAATGAATTCGGATGTCATTAATTGTTATTAATTAAATGTTTCATCAAAATTCTTTCCTAATCAATTTCTTTGGGACGATTTCTGATTTAACACAAACAATTTTGCGATTCGAGCATGTAGTCAAGATCAGATTTGTTGACTTTCATTGTAAAAGTTAGACTATTTCTTGGAATTGATTAAAATTAGGAACATTTGTACTCAATTTTTCATTATCAATGTGTTCGTTAATGCGTTTGTGACAGCTTGAATTTGATTTATTGAACTTTCCGTTTATTTTAGAAAAGATAAAGGTAATTGTTCAGAGATAAGCTAATTCTAGGAAATATTGTATACGTGCAAATGGTGGTTATCCAACACAACAGAGAGCAAGTGCTATCGACGTGAAATACTTACGAACTTACGAACAGAACCCACAGGATAGAGAATGAACATGTGGAGGAAAATTGAAAGTAGAAGGCATACATGAATTAAACGTAAGAAAGCAGTTAAGGTGGTTTCACGTCTATAAAAAATAAGAAACGGAAGACCAGTAAAGAAAGTGTCACAAGCAAAGATACAAAGAGCAGAAAGAGGAAAACTAAGAAAAATATGTAACGGCATGATCGCACAAACATTCCAGTAGAAAGTCGTGGACAGGGGAAAATGTAAAAACGTAAAGTCTGGAAGTAAAACGTTTTTGAAAAAAAATCTCTGACCACATCACTTATTAATATTTTAAAACTTTAAAAGTAATCATCTCCAATACCCAAAATACAGTATCATACTTTTTTAGCATATTTGATCTTAGCATTTTATGCCATTTCCAAATTCAGAATACAAAAGTAGGGTTTCCATTAAAAAACATTATACCTTACGTCGAATCTTAAAATGAAAACATGATCATTAAGTGCCAAGTACCGTAAAATAAAATATGTCTCACTTTTTCGAGGATTTTTTTTTAAAACATGTACTAAAGGATCTATTATGATAGTGCCAGACTTTACACTCGCACTGTATATTCTTGAAATCAGAAAGAAAAGATCTATTCAATTTTGCGAAAATATACAGGCGTTCCATTAAAAATTTACCAAATTTGAACTTTGCGATATTCATTTACTTTTTTAACTTGAAATTTTCTGGCTTTGCATTTAAAGCTTTTTTTCTATCTCTTACAATAAACGGGGGAATAACATTTATACACGTTACACCTATATGGTATGAGGGTTATAAATTTATGAGTTAAAATGAGCCACCCTGAAAGTTAGTTGATATTGAGACTACTTACGTCAACATCGGTTTTCAAGGAGACACATTACGTTAAAATTAACATCTTGTCAGTAACCCCCCTCCACAAAAACCCTAATGTCAAAAATTTATTTGTAAAAAGGTAGCATTTAATCTCACTTTGGCTGGCTGGCTGGCTGGCTGGTGAAAAAAAACTCCCGAAAGAAATATTCCAAAGCAAATATTACTTGGAAAATAATTTAGGGCGAATATTACAAGAGTAAATGTTTGGGGGTCGATCTTGCAGTCATCTGCATTATGGGACTGTGCGCGTAAATTATAATGAATTCATCTAAGTATCAGGATTCGGTAAATATTGTATTTTCTACAAAAATGGAAGTCATGAACGACAAAAATTCTACAAAATCCATGTAGGTATCTTCTCTTAGATTTTACACTGTGTATAAAATCAGATTTTACACTGTGTATAAAATCGTCTTTGGTTTGATGAGGTTTGATACTCCTTTCGAAACGACGCTTCCTATTTTTGAAGCAAATCGTTTTCAGTATTATGTAATGTCAAGAGTAGGTAATGACATAATATTAATATCATTAACCGGCAAATAAAATTATTTTCTTAAAATATAGTAAACGTGAATCTAAAAAACGTTGGCAGTATTCGTTTGGTCGATAACGCCGACAAAGTTTGACGATTAAAGAATGACAAATATTGCACGGTGTATTGTAGTAGTTTGACCCCTCGAAGGGGACAAGCCATTACATTACTCGGACACTGATGCAATGGACTCAAGTACCTGTTCATCAATAATTCACTGCTTCCCAATCTGATACATTTGCAGCATCTGAATCACCAGCATTTACTACGCTTGCTGCAATACATTACTTCACTGCAATTGCATTTGGGGAGGAGTTAGAACTTAAATGTAATTAATATTGATATATACGCGGCGGAATTTTACGAGTAGCTCGCTAAGACTAATTTATTGAGGAGCCCTAATTATTTATATCGGTTATCATTTTGAACAGGTAAATACGTTACGTGTTTCGTTCTCGTTTCTTAATTGACACATTTCTCATTTCTTAGGTTGAGTCGTCAGTGGCCCAAATGCTTTTTAGATTAGGAATTACTACTTTCTTAACGGAACCCAATAACGATATTCTTCAATATATTTTTACACACGCCTGATGTCATTAGTAATTTAAATAATATATGAGTAACACAGGAGGGTAATTAACGATATTTTTTATTGTACGTTGGTAGCTTATGCTGCTGCTTTATTTGGAAAAGAAGATCAAAATAAAGAACAAGAAACCATTTGGATTAATACGCAAGTAAATAGTGTAAACAAAAAATTCAAACCCGCTGTCCATTAGTGGTTGATGTGTAGGTACAAAAAACTTTAACCCTTACCTTGTTCTTATATAATTTAGTGAAAATCTCAAATAATAAACTACTATGTCATGGTGGCTTAAATCAAGCCTGAAGCGTTGGTATTAAAACCTTTTGTCATGTTAGTGTATCATCATAACAGATGAATCCAAAACCGGATATACACTGTTATATTTATAATTTGTCGGACCAGTGAATCTTACAAATTTTATTGTTTTAAATAATCGCACCTAAAAAGCACGTCCATTCGTTGCGCCGAAAAAAGTTCGTTTAATCTTAAATATTAAACAGAAGTTGCGGTTTAAGGAACTGCAAGACGCTGCTAATTTTCTACCGTGAACGTTAGTCTTTATGCATAAATTACGCTTCGGTATGGCAAAAGAGTAATTATTTACTTGTATAGGTAGACACAAAAACTGCCTGAGTTTTGGAATGAACCGTAGATCAAAATTAGAAGCAAACAATAAAATTGTTGTCCATACGAACTTCAATGAACAGTTTTTCTGTTGTTCTGTTCTGTGTCAGGAATCACATCTTCTAAGAGTTTCGAATTTGGCATCCGAATTATGCTCATTTGTACAGTTAGGGCATAGATTGTGTACGATATAACCACAATCATGTCTAGAACAGTTTTAAGTTGGGCTCTTCGCTACTAAGTAGTTTCTGAATTACTTATTTACTCTAGGAGAAGAGAAGAGGAGCGAGCTTTGTGTGTTTTTACTTTGTTTAATTGTTTGTTTTACCGCCGGCACGTAAGTTTCGTAGTGAATTTATCCGTTTTGTAATCGTTCCTGTAGGAATATTTAAATTGTTTCTACAGCCGCCGAAAGCTCTCTTGCCAGGAAAGAACAGAGAGAATTATAAAATTTTAGGCTAGTTAATTACCGATTAATCGATTTTAGTTTTCTAATAGTATACGAAAATCCAGGATTGAAACCGGCAAGAAAAATGTCATTGTGATAACCGATTGCGCCTCGCCGCTTGACCTCACAAGGAACAAACTACCGACTTTGAAGATTTCATTCCGACCAATTACATAAGTATAATTAACCGTAATTACTTGGATGGGTTACAGATAACAACCGCCGAATAAATCGAGATTACATCCGTTAGGTGCGCTGGTAAAAATTTGAAGTCTGACACCAGTTCCATATTTTTCCGATGTTGGGGTAAGGCGTACATTCGTTTACATTTCAAACTAGGGAAGTTTCACTTCTGTCGTGTGTAGTTTTTATGCACAGTTTTTTTTCTTTTAATTAAATTACAATTTTATTTTATTTTATTTTATTTTATTTTATTTTTTTTTATTTTATTTTATTTTATTTTATTTTATTTTATTTTATTTTATTTTATTTTATTTTATTTTATTTTATTTTATTTTATTTTATTTTATTTTATTCTGCCTTTATTTTTGAAGTGATTGTATTTGAAGGTCTTCTCGTTAAAGGTATTCCGCAAGGTACTGTAACACAGCCTCCTCGCAAACACACCATACTGACCAACCGCTACATTCCTGTGTTTTCAAAAAGTTACTGACATGTCCCGCATACAAACCACCAGTTTGAAACCTTATAGAACGGGTATAATGCGTTGTAAAAGAGGTTATAGATTGATCGTGAAACAAACGAACATGCAACCTCTCGGGATCCGAAGCTATGTAAAAATGTGGCTGCTCGTTAAAGATATCAAAAAATACTCAAACCTCAAATCTGAAGGTAGAATCAACCGACACCCACTATTACCTACTATTTTCAGCCGTACCTGAACCGCTCGCTACCTGGTGGTGACCTTGAAAATTCAAGTGAAACAAGGTGAAGTTCAAAGGTCACCTGTCACATGGTTTTGGCCTTAGAAAGTAGGTCAAGATCAATCTGATAAATTACTAAAGGTCAATGACGCGTTGTTTTGTAGTGTCATATTTCATCTTCAGGATCTTCAGAGGTCAATGTCCCCATTTTTTGTAGATTCCTTGGAGATGGTGGTGACCTTGCAAATTTGGTCAAGGTGACACCAGAAGTCGGTTCGGTCGTCCACTCCTAAACATCTCTCTACGTGGTGACCACCATGAATTAGCGCCCTTTCAAAAGAACAAATGCGCTTTAAACAATTGTGAGCGAGGTGAGCGCCCCCAGCTTTTCTTCGTATGCGAGCGTTTTGCGTGACTACCACAGAATATAGAAGGGTAGTCTATATTCTGTGGCATTACGCACAAGATGATTTTATTCGAGTCCAAAACGTATAGTGCATACCGAGCGATAAGAAGTAGCCACTTCAAAAAAACCTACTCCAACATGGTGCATCCCCACTTATAGTATGAAACGAAATTCTGATCTCAACAACCTTTGGCACCTGTGGGTTTTTCAAAATAACAATTCAAAAAATTGAGCCACTTTTGAGAAACTCCCGGTACAGTAACAACCAAAATTTAAATTTTTATTGTTTAAGGAGCAAATGGAAAGAGTTACGCTTCCCAAGGTAAGTGAAATAGAGTTCCAAATTTAAAGGAACGAAAACTACCAACTAGGGGTTGAAAAAGAATTTTTGAGCTAGCTTGGTGCATCTACTTTTTGTTACCGTAATTGAATCGTGCTAGCGGAATAACCTAAAAAAATTTAAAAGCATCTGTGTAAGTATCAATTTTGAGCATATTTTGTTTGTCAAAGCGGCTAACGCCAGGTATGTGTAAGTTGTAACATGGTTTTTTAAATTCCATTTCAGCAATATTCTTACGCCATTTCCTCTCTAAATCCATTCTGTTTGGATGTAGTTATTTGATTGTTACATCGGTTTCATTTACAATAGTTATTTATTTTCCCGCCAGAGGTCGTGCAAATGTTTCCGTGATCGATCGTTTACTTGTAGTAGGTACACGGCATTTTTCTTCGTTATGCCAGTTTAAAAAGGGATTTAATTGCTGTATGAAATAGTGAAGTATTACAATACATGTATATACAAGTTCTAACGCCGTTTCGGTATGTACCTACAATTGCGTATTACCTGATTTTTATACTATATGCCAGTTATTTGTGCATCGTACAGTAGTTTGCTTGAAGTTAACGTCACGTTTATTGTTTTATATATCCGATTTGTATGGACAATTCGTTGTCGATCAAAATTCTGCTTTTGTTTAGTTAACGTAAATTGAAATATCTTATTGGGTGTTAATTACGGTTTTAGTATTCGAGATACTTGATTAATGTCGAACGTTAGACTTTGCTACCGCAATATTTATATGGCGCACTATTCACTATCCCTCTGGTTTGTTTGTTTGTGTTATTATTTGTTACACATAAGGCAGAAAAGCGCCCTTCGGGACTCAAAAGGTCGTTCCGACCATAGTTTCAAAGTGATATTTTATTTTCGGCGACTCCTTGATATAACGTTTGATTACATACTAGTTTTCGATACAAATGAATTGTAATTATTACATTTGTTTGATAGTCATTTAACAATATAGCTCCGTTTTTTCTACGGAACCCTGTTTTGGTAATGAAACTGAACATTGAGAATAAACACAGGAAACTTAATTAATTGTGATAATATTATTCAACAATTTTGTGGCCGACGGTCCAGAAAATCCAGAAATGTATTATATCTTTGACACGGCAATTCTCTATTTCACCTCTGACAACTAACCACCTTTATTCTAATTATACATAGGTGGCCACTAGAAACATTGTTACATTTCCAAAGGAATGCATACAAACAATTAGCGGATCTAATATTAACGTCAATTTTACGTTTCGCCCTTCTTGACCAAGATAAAATGAAAGCACGTACCTTTTTACAAACTCACCTCTGCGCGGTACAAAAGCAATCTCATTACGAGCTTTTGTCCTCCCAAAGCGCAGCAAGTATCCACATTAGTTGAAGCAGAGAATTCGATTTACAATTAAATGCAAGGTATACTTAGCAGCACCCCGATCGAACCGAAAGAAATTTCCTCTCTTCCTCTTTTCACGCAATATCTATCTATATAATCCTTCGAAAAATCTCCGAAATGCTTTTAGTACAGCGAAGATTTGTTTTCAAGGAAACCGGGCGGATTGCCTAAACATTATATCGTTTCCAATTTCAAGGGGAGCGTGTCCCTTAATTTGTCACGTAAATATATCAAATATGCATGAATTGTATATATGGATTTCGAGTATGTAGAAAGCAGCGGGCCAGTACAGTTTCCGCTATGAATTGCGCATAATAACTGGAAGTAAATTCAAGGGTCGCCGGTGTAGGGTTAACAAGGAACAATTGAATTGTTCGGGGACAAGTTTATTCCCTATTCTATAGAATATAATATTTGGGACCCAGCGAGTTTCTAGAAATAACTCACTTTATGACAATAAGTGAGCGCGTGCGACATAAATTGTTATTCTGCAGTCAAGTGTTGACAATATTTATTCAAAATTCGAATTTTAATTTCGTAATTTAACATTATTAATTGATACGAGGGTAAACACATCAAGTCGCGTTGGGAACGCGTTATTGAAGTTAAACTATTTAATTTTAGAGTATTAGGTTGTCCCTTACGCAGTATTCCCGACGGGAAACATATTTCATTATACACTTGCAGGGTGTGAGTGATTACAAGCGTCAAATAATCGTCATAGCTAAAAAAATCTAAATTGAATCGTGAAACGCCGATTGTACCATTATGCCATTAGAGGGCTCGACCCTAGATTATAAGAAAATGCATTCAATTGCCGATTGAGTATGTATGAACACTTATGATGACGTGTTAGGAGGGTGATGATGATTGTATTATGATTGAGACCGAGGTGTTGAAGTATCTGTATGGGTCTCCTATAGAAGAATGTGATCAACTCAACTGCAACGGGTAAATAAACACAGAAAATCCGATGCAATTTCCTAAAGTTTTGTGTTTATTTGTTGTCGTAGATGTTTATAATATATCGAGAGAATTCGAATTCCAATTCGGAAAAGCTATCTCATATATCAAAGAAAGTAATACTTGCCGAATGGCTGCAAGCTAAGAGGGTCAGCATGGAATATCTATTTACGAAGTGCGTCCTTTAAAATGGTCAGTATTCTCCAGAGAACTTTCCCTTCCAAATAATAGCGAAATTGATTGCATATACACAGCGACACAATCGGTAGCTTTATACACATTTATACATATGTAAGCATCACCACATTACATCGGACCAGTCAGTTTTTCTATACGCAGATTATATTTTATTACTTCTCTATTTTTCTTACGATATACACCAAAATTCCTCGCAAAAAACACTCCTCGATCGAGGATACGAAAACAGCTTTCTCAGTTTCCGGTCAAGCACTCCTATATGCAATAAATCGTCATTTCGATTGATAGTCCTGCTTGCTAGGCCATTGAACAGAAAAAAAAGTGATAGTTTTGTAACACGGTTGCAAATAATAATATATTTAGAAGATATTGCATCTTAATTAAACGGGTCAGTTATTTGCAACCGCTAATAGCGTAACGAGCGTTATTGTAGCATGGAGTTTTTAGGTCGTGTAACTTACAACATTTTTCTACTGTTTATATATTATTTTAAAAACTGTTAAAGAAATAATCTTTTGTTACAAATATTATGTGGTAGCACTGCTCTCGTCACCATTTGAATGTCGAATTTCTTTTCCTTTTAAGAACAATTTGTAATAGCGTTCAAAGAGTGTTTCTAAATACCATGCAACATCGTATACCGCCGATTTTGCGTTACTTAAAACCTATACTTTTAGAAACCATGCAACGGGAATGGGATGGACGGTCCAGTATAAAAGGCAGTGAATTTAGTTGTTGGGATGGCATGCAGAAGAATGGAATGTATGGCTTTCTGCAGTTATTGTATACAGCGTCGCTATTAAAGGTTGAACCAACGCTTCCAACCGTTTGAGATATAGACATAAAAATTAAAACGCTTCCATCTGAAATTAATTCACATATTTTAAATATAAACAAATTAACAAACAAAAAAAAGCAATCGGGTGTTTAAAAAGTGACAAGACGTATTTAAACAAGATACGAAGAATGGCATATGGTATGAGGGAAATTTTTTGCCACTCAGCTCGTATTCGGAAATCCGGCTCATATTCAATAGCACTGATCCTTGAACTCGTACAAATCGATTGGCAAAGGTTTGACATCGCTATCTGTTTTCCTTCTTGAGTTAGATGGAGGACAGGCGGAGAGACAGATAGACCGACAAAATGTCGAATATACCTACTAAATCAGAGAATTTGTTGTTAATAAATTTGTTATATATAAATTATTAAATTAATCTTTAATTACAGTAGATGACCTATAGGCGCCCGGCACATCTAAAATTGTAAAGTTTTGCAATTTTGCCTGAGTTTTTCTGGGGTTTGAAAAATGGCTATTAATAAAGGGTTGTTTGAGCAGCTTAAGCCCTAGGACCCCTTGTACCAGGAAAACAAAACCCCCACACACTGCCATTTTGAATTAATGCCCCTTCACTTCACACTATAGCGTTTTTGCACGTCCAGATGCAGTATGGTTCTTATGGACATACAGTATATGCTTGCCAAACTTATTATTATTAGCAAACGTCACAAGGACAGCTCAAGGAGTTGTGTCGTAATACTTACCCAATTCTATCATACGTCCGTGTGCTATCATTACGATGAGGAACAAGGATAGCGTTATCGAAGAATGACGCTAATTAGTAATTAGTAAAAGATCATTTCCTCCATAAGGACCCCATGCCGTACTGCATCTGGAGGTGCGAAGGTAGTATAGGCAACTTCTCAAGGCTGCTTAGCCGTGCCTACAGAGCAACTGGGCGGGACGCAGTGTAACACTGTCACCTGTCACATCATCACAAGATGGATTTCGGTTCTTTTGTGTGTTGGAACGTGAGACATAATCGGGAAGGGAATTGAATAAAATTAAGACCTTTGCGAATAAGAAAAGAGAAGAAAAATGAAATATATTGCACCTGAAAAGGCCGGGAAAAACCAACACGGAAAACAACCTGGCATAACACACGAATACAAGAAAAAAATCAAATTCATTAGCACTGATCCTTCCCCTAAAAATCGATTAGCGAAAGTTTGACATCGCTGTCTCTTTTTGTTCCCGACTTAGATGAGGAACAGGCGGACAGACATACGGACGGACAAACTCATCCATCACATAAGTGGAATTTCTTTAGAAAATTCCCCTAATAAAAACAAGAGTCACATAAAAAATACTCCCCCCCCCCTCCCTAAAACAAAAGAGCTGCAGTCTGTACGAGACCACAAAGAAACAGATACGGCGAAGAATCGGGATTGTTTTAGGTCCTTTCTCCACGGTATAAACGGTTACAGAATGATACAGCGCAAGACACTCTACACCATTTCCGCTCACGTGAATACATATATAAAAATGAAAACCTGATTCCGTTCTAGATGTAGTAGACAAAACAACAGCTTGGAGCACACCAAGCACTTCAACAAATGAAAAACTACTAATGTATTGTATCGTATTTCACAATTAGCAATTCCTTTAACTCCCTAAGGGTAATGAAATGTATATCGCCATACCGAGAAATTCTGTTGAATGTACTACACAAGTGAAACATCGGCGACATTTAACATTTAACATTAAATTAGTCCAGGCGCTCTTGCAATAAAACGTAGTAACATTCCGAGTAGCATGATGCGGAACCGAAAATTTTATCAAAGACATCAACTCAATGCAATCAACCTTATTCGAGACTCTTTACTTACCTTATATATAGTTAATCATATATAGATAAAATGTTGAAGATCGCGACTATACTAAACGGAAAACCGAGGAAACTCCAAAACAATTGCAATACAGAAAATTCAATGAAGTATGTTCGACTATGCAGCGGGCTCCCATTACAGTACCCCCTTTTATAGATCTTGCTTGGATCAAACTAAATTAAAATGGCAGGAGAAATTTCAAAACAACCTAAAGTCATGTTTTATGAAAACATTCTAGGTTCTCTCACTGACTTCGTCAACAATATTTCCGACTTCTACTGTTCAGATGCACATACATTGTAAACTACTCTACTCTGGCTACCGTTGACCTGTCGCAGTTGCTAGGGATTAAATATTACTTCTTTAACCACTTCATAAGAGATAGCACTTCCTGACCTTTTTGCTGAACGGTGATAATCATGTTGATTTTTTTTATGAAACTATTTTGGAAACAACTACTTTAGTCTGTGAAGAAAATGTGATTTTCCTCTCTAGTGATGAAAGTAAAAAACAAAAATTACGTAGATTGTTTTGGGTCAAACTTCATTATTGTATACGATAATTTTTCAATTTTGGTTGTAGTTTCAGAAAACATTATGTGTAAAAGTGTTTTTCAACTCTCAATTAATTGACACACTCGTTTACGCTCGAGTGTCAAACTTTGAACTCGAGTTGAAAAACTCCACTTTCTTCTCTAGTTGTGCAAATAATTACTCTCCTGTCAGCTTTATTTCCCAATCGATTACGGACAAGAAGAATCTTGGTTTCAGTTTCCCTAAAGGAAACGCTTTTAATTATGATCTCCTCCATCCTTTTTCGTGTCAACTGATCAACTCCAATATACCTCTAAAAATCTAGAAGGCTTGTCGTTATAAATTAGCTACACTGACGATATGTCACGTTTTGGTATTCATGACTTTTTTTCACACCTATTAATTAACAAATCACGTTGTTATAATGAATTTTTTGAATGCCATACTTTCTGAAAAACTAGAATCGAAAATAACCCTTATGGACCGAAAAAAATGCACAGAACCGAACCGTTATTTCTTTTTAGAACCGAAACCGGACCCGAACCGTTACAAATATTTTCGCTTAAATATAAACAGAACCGGAACCGATATTTCATTTAGGTCCGGGTCCCTGCATGTTGGTGGTGAACAAAATCTTGTTATTCGTTTTCGGTTGGAATCTATCGTGACACCCTTATCGATCTCTAAAATTTCAGTTGTAAAAACGTTTGTTTTTTAATACTCATACATTAGCGACTTTTAATTTAATAAACAATTGAGCAATTTGGAAAAACACCAAACTCCATTGCTTGATGCCCAAGAAATTATATATGTGTTTTTTATCTACGAACATACCTTTACCCAATAGATTTCAAAATCATTATTTATTTATGCCCAATTTTCTTGGAAAACAGACCAAACTCTATTGCTTGATGTAATCCACGTGTATTTTTGGTCACCCATATTTTTTGACTAACAAATCTTAAAA
Source organism: Photinus pyralis (assembly GCF_008802855.1). NCBI lineage: Eukaryota > Metazoa > Arthropoda > Insecta > Coleoptera > Lampyridae > Photinus > Photinus pyralis. The sequence goes on from NW_022170596.1 coordinate 19,098,589, forward strand.
TAATTATTTATACACCGATTTGTAATTTAGTCAGGTTAGTTAGTGAAAAGATTTTATCGAACCAAAGTAAATTGGTTCTGTGATAACAATAACACGTTCGAGATAAAAGGGACGTGGTTATCAATTCGGGCGACGGAGCAGAGTTTCGAGTATCGCCGGGAAACAACGATGTGACATTTATGAATGGAGATGGTCTCTCCGTTAAATAAAAATAAACGATGCTGTTTTTGGGTCGATTGTAAAAGCTTATGCTGTTACGCATGCGGTTCCGAAGACAAACTCCTGGTCCAGTTTTGCTAAAGGGTTGTGTAATTAAAACTTTATCACCCGATCAGCTATTACAATAATTTGTTAACCATCAAACCAAAGTTGTGTGTTAAATAAAAGTGAGTTCTAAAAGTTGTCAGCTCTGTGCGATAAGTTGGATTTTAATTAACTGAACTGTTAATTATTTTTTTGAAATCTCTTGAATTGTTTTTTTTTCGATTTACTTAGCCGTTTTGCAAACGGGGTGTATGTTTTTAAAAAGGCACTGTTAGCTTTAAGTTTTTCTTACAGGTTTTGTTTAGTATTTGATTTTATTCTCATGATGTAATTTATCTTTATTAATCAATTATGTGTCAATTTGGCTCCCAATTTGGGATCCAATCTTTATCCCAATATTCATTTAAAAACAAAATTTGAGTAACGATTTCATTTGAATTGACAAAATTTGATTGGGACCTTCGTGTCTTTCATATTTATAAGGATTTTAACTGAATGTTAGGAAATCAGGAATCTTTTGTCGAAGTTGTCCACCTCTGGATACTCCATTTCAGTTGTCTCACGCAATCACGTGTACCGATTGGAACTGACGGCATACCCCGGCTTAGAGTTATTTCTTCACGTATCAAAATCGTTCTACATACGATTTAAGGTGAGTCATTTCACCCCAGAATTAAGTGCGACACGGGCAGCTTCGTATAAACTAAATCGTGATTATGACAACACGTGTTGATGCTTTCAAACGTGCTCTTTTTAATAAAACCCAAGAAAACTCTAAATTTCTCTTTTTTGGGGAAAGATAAGATTTTACTGTCGAGATGCCATAATAACGTCATGCGGCAATAGGCATAAAGATGCCTGTAAAGATCCCTATATTTGGACGATCACAATATTCCTGGATTTAACGGTTCGTGTTATTTACGTGTGACAACACAATGTCGTGCGAAAGCATTAGCGTTATTTTTGTAAAGAAGTATTAACCGTAAATTACGAATAAAAACTGTTAAGTTATCTAATAAAGTCGGTCATTAGAAGACTAATATCTCGCAACGCACAAGTTATGTTAACGATGTTTACTGGACGTAAAATTTTTATTTCGGTTCAGGCGAAATTCGCATGTTGATGTCGTTATTCCGAAACGCACATTGCAAATATCTCGAGTGGTAGGAGCCCTTAGAGCATCGTTATAGCGTGGCTGGAAAAATGGCATGTTATTCCCCTTATCAAAACATAAAACCGTCACGCCGTTGAAAATGTCCATTTTTACAGTTTCTCATTATGCGAGTCTATGAATAAATTCGCACTTTCCTGGCGCGTTACGTTGCCATCCACGCGAGTTGAAGACGAAATGGAGAATTACAGATAAGCGAGTATTGCCGTATAGATGCCAAGAGTAACAAACTGGGCCATGTTTTGCTCTGTACTTCATCACTTTTATGGGGGCGATAAATGAACATATCGAATTCAACACATTTAACAGAAACCTTCCGTACTTTTCGTTAAAAGCTACTGTAATCTTCACAGGTGAATATATCTCTGTCAAAAAAAAGGGCGAATTCTAAAAGAAGTACAACGTTCGATAAAATCTCTCATAATTAACGCGGGTGATGGTTTCGCAAAAAATTATCCAAACTCCTTTGCATATACGGAAGGGGTCCCCGGAATATAACTCTAGAGCCGCACTTGATCTTCGGATATGAAGGGCTGCGTATGTTATGACAGATTATTATGATGAAACCCCAGCTTAACCCCAAAACCTTTTAACGTTTGAAAGCTTATTTTAATAAGTACGAAAATCTAAATATGCCTGACTGGGGATGTTAACCAACTGTACATGCATGAGCACCTGCACGTTTCATTACCAATGTATTAATAAACCGCTTTAGAGCAAAAAAATCGAGGGTAGTCGTTTCGATTGAGTGACTCCGGAAGGCATTTTGCTATAGTATGTCGTCTCATTGAATTATAACTTATTCACGGAAGTATAAGATCGAAATATCCAAACAAACATAAAGTATCATTCGACCCCCTGATCCGTACAGTCATAACCCATACATGCATTTCCGGTGGAAGGACGGGAAGCTTTCTCCGGCTGATTAAGCACTCTTCATTACTGGAAGACGTTAAATTGTCGTCAATCACGCCAGTCGTTTATTATGAATTGGTTGGGCGTATGTTCAAAATAATACACGCACGAGTCATGCAACAAGAATAATAAATACATACAGCATATACATATTTTATATACTGTATGGGAAAACAATTTTGTAAATGTGACAGAAAAATGCTAGTCTAAATGTCCGCTGACGGAATAATGTATGGTTTATTTAAATATTAACGGTAAATATGGCCATAAAGTACAAAGTAGGGAAATTTGGTTTATATTAAACTAGTAACTCCGCTCATATTAATAGATCGTAATGATGGTACTTTTTTCTTTGACGAATATAAATGATCTACTTAAAAGATTTGGAAAGTTTTATTTCAGTTCGCAGACATGCATCGTAAAACAGACCGTTTGTGGATTTGCACGGTAAAATAACAACATTTCTCACTGTTGACGAAATGAGAGCATCGTCTAGTGTCCGGACGTTGATGGTGACACTGAAGGTAGAGGTGAACACATACAAAAATAAATAGTAAAGTATTAAAAATAGAGTGACTTCCTTAAAATTCAATTGCGGCGATGGGGAAGGGATGCGTTATCATATTTTCCCAAATTATAACTGAAATTTAAAGTGTTAAACTACAAGGATTTAGATTTTACCGATGTACCTAGATTTAAGCTTTTAATTTTATTACAGGATTTTTTAATCAATTTTCAAGGGGATTGCCTTTTTGAATAACCGCAGGTCCGTGAAGTTGGCAGTACCTACTCATTCAATAAAATACAAAAATGTACCTGTAATTTGTGCTAATTTTGTGCTATTTATTGCTGCCAATACAAAATTTTGTTCTACTTAATTGATAGAGTAATTTTCAAATAAATTTTGTGTTCTTATACAGTGATCAAAAACTCAAAGGGCAAGTGGGTACTGCCAATTGCTATTTTTTGGATTACCATAGAGTGAACAAAATTTTTTACTCTGATTTCTTCTCATATATATCGAGAAACCACCAATAACAGATGGGGATGCACACTGCGATACCATCAACCGATCTAATTTGTTTCACAGATGTCACGTAATCTTCTGTTATTAATTGCTGAAGATCAGACAATTTGTTTTCTCATACCCAGCCAGAAAGGCCAATTGGTACAGTCAGGGGCCAACTGGTGTGTTCTAGTGCTCAATAATCGTTACCGTTATGTTCATACTACGAATACATATTGATGTGCCCATTATGTATGGAATATAGATATCGCGGTAAATATCGACTGTATACAAAATTAGCTTATATGAAAGTTGTTATGACTTAACGAAAAAATTGTTTTTTTTAAATAACACACTTTCATTGGGCGCATTTCAATGACGTAACACGTTAGTACCAGTGTAGAAGAAATTAATTTTTTTTCGACCTTTTTGTGATAGGTTATGCCACTGCTTTGCAGTTAATGGTGAACATTTTGAACATTCATTGCGATGAAAACCATTTTACTGCTAATTTCGTTTTGTCTTCAAGGTTTAATAAGAAACGTACACTTCATTTGTTTTATTTTGATATCTGTATTAATGTTATTGATCTAATTTTAATAAATTTTTTTGAAAAATTTTCTTGAATAAGGGTACTAACATGTTATATCATCAAAAAGAGAAAAAACAACTCTATCAAATGAGCCTAATGAAAAGGTGCACTGCCATTTACAAAAATTCAATGGTTTTTCGTTACTCATTTGTTTTCTGAAATAAAAACAATTGAATGGGGCGTTATTATGGGAACTAAAATGTTAAACAATTTTCATATAGAACATTTTACCGACATATATACTACATTCCATACATAATGGGCACCCTGTATATTCTACTATTTTTGTTTACATTAGCAGCTGTTGTACTATCTACGAAACAATCAATAAACAAGATCGATCTTTATAATCTATAGTAGGAACTAACTATGGATTTCAAAATAGTTTAAAATTTTAAACCATTTTATCTAATTTGTGTTATATTGAATAGTTAATGACAAATGCGTTTAGCATTTCCATAGTTCGTAGATTTTGTGGTCGATTAGTTATTTTTAGATTCCTATAGAAAGAATATAGGAAAAATGACTTTTCGAAATATCGAATCTGGGTTTTTTTTAACATGAAATAATCGAATCCAAAATTGACTAAACAACAAAAATGGCGAGCCTTAAATACATCCTTTACAACGGGCGATCAAAAATGGGTGGAAGTTCAAGGTAAGTACGATTTCAACAAAAACTAAACAAAAATTCTAAAGGTGACTCAACTCATTTTTGATCGCAAAGTATGTTTAAGAGCAAAGCAAATTTGGTTGGAGAAACAACAAAATGTATTTGGTATATGGATATATTTTAACTATTGCTAATAATATAATTTCCTAATTTAGAAGTCTTACGTTTAAAATAAAATATTTTATCAAATTTGGATGTTCACTCAAAGTGGTTTATTTGAAATAATTTGTGTGCGCATTCAGATGTTATGTAATCGCAGTTTACTGAGCTACATAAAAAACTTTTTCTGTTCAAACCAAGTACAGAAACATCAAGTGTAAAAGATCGCTTTTAAGAAGGTTATGTACACTATTTTTTTTATGACTCCCAATGAAACCAAACAATTAACATACAAAATTACAATTCGGCACTTGGTGAGTGCCGACAGAAGTGACTACTAGTTAAAAGCTTCCGTCTCGCCTCAAATTGCCCCTTACCGCTAAACCGCGTGTTGATTCGTATAAGTTATCCCTTAATATATTTTAGACGTGAGTCATTATAACTATGATCGTTCCTTTTAATTAAAAAAATCCGATACAACTGAACCCCGAACGATCCTCGAGATCTTCATGCATCCATCATTTTTATAACACACCTTAAGGGGTTGATTCTGTCCCACCAGATCAGCATAGCTTGTAAAACAAATTGTTTGAATTGGCATTAGTTTTACTTTTACCCAAAATCATCCTGAAACCTTCATTTTCATGTCTACTTATTGTCAGGAAATTTCTATGACAGAGGTAGAGCAGACTACGTTTCAAAATTTCTATATAAAAATTGAAATTTAATATTAAAATACGATTTCGGGTACAATTTAATACAAACCTTGTCACTTAATTTACATTACTTGACTCGGAATCAAAGGTGCCTCGTACTGCAATATTTCCTTGCCAGTAATGTGTTATTTTCCTGACTAATATATTATATAATATAATATATTATAACCATTATTCGAGATACCTATACATACGAAATTTCACTTAAATATCGTAACAAACAAAAAACAGGATTACGCATGCGAAAAGCAAAATTTTTTGATTCGGCATTAGTTTTTCTTTTACTCGAGATGCCTACATATAAAATTTAATTTAAATATCTTCATAAATAAAAAATTGGATTGCAGAAATACAGAAGTTGGGATACGCATGCGCAATATTTTTTTTGCATCTGCATATAGGTTTAAGAAATATTTACTGATACAGAAAACCGGGCATTCATATGGTCCTTGTAACAAGAATTATAAAAAAGAATAACCCTTTGTTGGAGGTTCGGGCAGTAACTTTTTGGTCCGTTAGTCTACGTAACTGAAAAACAATAGCGACCTTTCTTATATACTGAAGAACATGTGTACCAATTTTCAAAGCGATCGGACGTTTGTAAGTTACGCACACGGACAGACAGACAGGAAGATAGACATACGGACAAACAGACAGCAGTACACAATTATAAACGATCTCGAACATCGTTAATACTAATTAGTACAAGCGTTCGCATAAATTTAATAAAGGCCTTGTGAAAAAACGCAGGCGCTTATGTTGAACCCGCGTTATCGACCGTTACAATTGGGAAACGGCGGCCTTAGTAACTGAGCTATCGAATTTGACGTGCTTCAAAGAAATATGTAACTGTACAGGGTGGTTCAAACTCATGGCTCACTATTGGGATTTTCGTAACGGTGTAGAGTAAATGGGAGCAACGTGGTCCCTCTTTGTGACTAAAAAACGCATCTGAAATGTTTGAAAAATCTTTGAAAATAACTGAGATATCATTGGAAAACTGAACATGTCAATTTTACACGTCGGAAATGAACGGTTCCCGTTAGCGCGTTCTATGGGCTCTTTTTTCGGAGAATCTCAATAGTTACCAGCATTGCCATAACACGATAGATTTAGAAGCTCAAAGGTACTAGTTTCGTATTTCTTATGGGCGTCATATTGGTTTTTTACGAAATGAGATAGAGAGGGCAAAACAAGAAAAATAATGACGAGTGCTTTTACATAAATTTACAGAAAAAATTTCAAAATCAAATGTTTTACATTCATTTCTCAACAAAACATCCACGGGTAACTAGATCTTGCTCATTCAATATGGCTATGATGGTGAATTTGAATTTTTGTGTACACCCAATTTCATATTCGTTTTTCTCTGGCTGCCCACATATCCTTACTTCTGCCTTTTTCGATAAAACTTTTTTTTAACAAACTCCTGACAAGATTAGACCTTACGATTTAGTTTAAATTCAATTGCATGTTCCATTATTTATGCATTTTAGACAGAAAATAGAATTAAATGAACTAAACAATTACTAACTTTACAATAATTAACTAAATTTACAATGGCAATTCATCAACTTTTTCCATTTCTGTCTATTTGACGCCCCGACTGCTATTAAACCGAAATTACGTTAACAACATGTATTTTTCCTCACTATAGGGGTGGCTTGCTCTCATCTTCGGCATTGCTTCAGCCTAGACCTAGAGAAATGACACCCACCTGTAGTTTACACAATAGTTATTTATATAACAAGAGCGCGAAGTTCAATTTCGCGCATTGAGACTGAAGGTATTTTGACGAGGCGAAGCCGAGTTAAAATATCAGTCAAATGCGCGAAATAACTTCGCGCTAGCGTTATATACAATATTTTTTCTACAACTGAACCGATTGTTAATTAAATTGCTGTTTAAGTTCAACTTTGTCCCGTGCGCGAAATACTTTTTTTCACTGTTGACGATTTCGCGCACGTTGTCAAGAGCAACCTTACTTATTAATCAACCGATTAAAAATCTAGTACTTCGCGTTACGAAATCCGTCAGAAAATGACAGGTTTTTTTGACAGTTGTAGAAAAAAATATTTATAATCGAGTTGTGATGGCGTGGTGCATTGAGGCGAGTAACTACTGATTTTCATTTGGGATGCGATTCATTGCGGTTCGCATCCGCTCACGCTTTCTCCTACTTTAGGATGGCTACTTGACACTGTATATAGTATGCACTTTCCGGACCTTTATAGAATTTGTATGGTCTTCAAAAAAACCTGGAGGATATAGAACGCGTACTAAAATCCTTCTATAAGTCCAGCGCATTTTATATCCTCCCACCCCCATAGCCCATGGGGTAATTACGCCACTTTAACTCCCGTATACTGATCAATAAAATGAATACATTTTCTTGAGTAACTACTTTATTTTTTGGAATTGATTAATTTATAACAGTAATTATTATTTTAACTTCTCATTTATAACATAACACAAGCACATCGAAGTTGGAACTGAACTCGAAACACAGTTCGTTTTTCTTATATAGAAAACAAAATTTTTTCTCAAATGTTCTGGAGTGTTCAAGGACGCTTCGGAAAGATTGCGTGGTTCTTTATCGGAAATGACTAATCTTTTATGGCGCCTCGATGTCTGGAATATTCTGTACAATAGTATGTTATCACTTTAATTATCTTTTTACCACCTGCAATACGTAGTACAGGTATAAGAGAGGTAGTACCTCCAACTTTTATGATAGAAATCTTCGTTTTGGATCCTTAGGAACCCGATCTCAATGATCATCACTTCGCCTGCCTGTACACTTATTTTCCCCCGATCCACTAAACCGAAAGTAACTAAAGAAGTTGGCGTAAGATGAAAAGCTTTCGAAAATGTGCTTGTTATTTTTATATATTAAATCAATTAACCGTTAAGTACCTATGCTACCAAATTATTTACATAGGCCGAAGGACAGACTACTTTTAAAATCGATACGATGGTATAAATGGATGCCAAAATTAATTTTTAATAGTTGCACATCTGGAACCCATAAGCTTTCATAATGCGAAAATCCGAAGGTCGGTCGAGGCCTTCTTCCCAGAAAAATAGGTACAATTTTGACATTTTTCCCCAAAAATATTCAGCAATCGAGTTACCCAAGAAAACTCATGAATAAATATCGTTTTTCTACAACTGTCAAAAAAACCTGTCATTTTCTGACGGATTTCGAAACGCGAAGTACTAGATTTTTAATCGGTTAATTAATAAGTAAGGTTGCTCTTGACAACGTGCGCGAAATCGTCAACAGTGAAAAAAAGTATTTCGCGCACGGGAAAAAGTTGAACTTAAACAGCAATTTAATTAACAATCGGTTCAGTTGTAGAAAAAATATTGTATATAACGCTAGCGCGAAGTTATTTCGCGCATTTGACTGATATTTTAACTCGGCTTCGCCTCGTCAAAATACCTTCAGTCTCAATGCGCGAAATTGAACTTCGCGCTCTTGTTATATAAATAACTATTTTGACATCCTTTGAGTAAAAATATAATACAAAAACGAATTTCTTTAGTGGGTGGTATCTGCGCGGCACACAACAAATTATTAATATTTCGCCCTGTCTGCTCTCTAAATTTATTTGCCCGCCCTTAAAAACGCTCTTAAAAACGCGAAATAGCAGAGTGCGATATCAACGGAAAAATAGTTTTTAAAAGAACTACAATTCGATCAAATCCGATGGTGAATCTAAACCAGTTCAGTCACAAACACACTTACAGACAAATTTTATATATAAACGGCTGTGTGTGGATCATTTTTGGGCATTAAAAAAAACTGTTAAGAGCGTGGTTCCCTAATTCAATTTTATTAGGAAATGCGAGTTGAATCCAAAGTCTCAGATGGTGACATCAGGGGTGCTGTCAAATTGCTTTCTTCTTCGGACCAAATAGCTCCCATTAATGAAGAAATTTATAAAATTCTGTTGGACAAGCATCCTTCAGCAATCGAAAACAAAATAAAACCAACTATATCTTTGGATGACCAACTCCTTGCTCACCAAACCAATGTTAAGGAAATAACTTCAGCCATCAAGTCATTCGCACCTGGCTCTGCTTCGGGACTAGACTCACTCCGTCCTCAACATCTACGTGATTTGACAGCGCCTTCAAATGGTAACGCAGCTAGCCGACTACTTTCCTCTTTACGCGACATTATGAATCTGATGCTTCTTGGAAAAGTAAATTCAGCTATCACGCCAATTCTCTATGGAGCAAACCTATGTGCCCTTAATAAAAAAGGAGGTGGTTTAAGACCGATTGCAATAGGAATGACGCTTAGAAGATTATGTGCCAAAATATCCTGCATTTCCTGTTATCAACCAGTTGCTGAATTCTTGCAACCTATTCAAATAGGGGTAAATACCAAAGGAGGATGCGAAGCTGCAGTACATTCAGTTAGATCTTTCATCCATTTAAATTCAAAATCAAACAAAGTACTCCTAAAGATCGATTTCAGAAATGCCTTTAACTCAGTGGATCGGGTTGAAATACTTTCAGTAGTAAAGAAAATCGTCCCTTCGTAATACCCTTTTTTGGTTCAATGTTATGGAACTCCATCTAATCTTTCTTTTGGACACTACATTATCCATTCAGAGGTAGGTGCACAACAAGGAGATCCATGCGGCCCAATGATATTTAGTCTAGTAATTCAGGAAATAATCAGCTCCCTTGAATCTGAGCTTAATGTTTGGTTTTTGGACGATGGAACACTAGGAGGAGACCCAAACACTTTATTATCTGACTTTGAAAAAATAATACATGAATGCGCTAAAATTGGTCTCTACATAAATTCAAGTAAATGCGAGCTGTACTTTTTGAACGAAGACAACCCGGACAAGGGTTCAATAGTTACTAATTTTAACCAACTGTCGCCTGGTATTAAGGTTATTAACGAAAACCTTGAATTACTTGGATGTCCTCTCACCCGAAATAACGCACACCTTTTCTCCAAGAAACTTGACGATATTATGACACTCTGCACGGATTTAAATCAACCATCGTTACATGTAGGATACTTCTTACTTAAAAATTGCTTCGCAATACCTAAGTTAACATATCTACTTAGGACCAGTGATCTGTTTTCTTTAACAGATATTACAAATAGTTTTGATGCACAAATAAAAAACGCAATGGAACATATTTTCAACTGCAATCTTTCACCCGAACAGTGGATAAAGGCGTCTCTCCCCGTATCCCAGGGAGGTATTGGAATTCGAAGATGTTCCGATATCAGTCTTCCAGCTTTCCTTAGTTCAGTAAATGCAAATAAGGCTCTCATCAACCTGATTCTTAATAACCCTGATGAAGCTGAAATTGCTCTTTACAACGAAGCTCTGGATTGTTGGAATATATCTGAGAGTAGCACACCTACCATTCCTGATAAACAGAAGAATTGGGATATAATTTCTACTAAAAGAATTTCCAATGAGTTATCTTTTATAAGTGACACTGATAAAGCCCGTCATTTAGCCTCCAAATCAAGAGAGTCAAGTCTTTGGCTAAACACCTTACCATCCAGATGCCTAGGAACACTATTAGATAATAACTCTTTCAGAATCTCAATTGCCCTAATGATAGGATGTGACATTTGCCGTGAACACCAATGCATCTGCGGTGCACCAGTATCTAGGAATCGGATTCATGGACTTAGTTGTAAGAAAAGCAACGGAAGACAAGTAAGACATAATGAATTAAATAACATTATATGCCGAAGTCTGCAATCCGCCAACATTCCTTCTATTTTAGAACCCCAGGTCTCTGTAGAAGTGATGGTAGACGAGTAGATGGTTCAACTCTTATTCCATGGAGTAAAGGAAAAATCCTGATCTGGGATGCTACAGTACCAGACACTCTTACACCATCATATATTCACTCCTCTTCCAAAGAAGCGGGTACAATTGCAAAACAAGCTGCTAAAAGAAAACTAAACAAATATAAGGACCTTGTCACAGATAATTACTTATTCGATCCCATCCCTTTGCTGTCGAAACCCTTGGACCATGGTGTAATGAAGCAATATCATTTATTGAAGCTATAGGAGAGTTAATTAAACATAAAACCTACGACAGTCGTTCAACGTTATTCTTAAAACAGAAAATTAGTATTGCAATTCAAAGAGGGAATGCAAGTTGCATTATGGGAACTTTCAACAATTCTTTCAGGCTAGAAGAAATTTTTTATTTACTTTAAATATTGTAATTGAAATTATTTGTGAAATGCGTTTTAAATTAAATTTCCATACTTTATTTTATTAGGAATATAACTTTTAACTGCTATGGCGTTTAATGTTTAAGCGAAGAAAGACGATTTATGGATTTCGTTAATTATTGTTCATTTCTTCTTCTTCTTACCCGCCTTTATTACTTTTAGGGTTCAAATTGTCCAGACGACGGAAACTGGGGCTTAAATGGATATCGGAACCGCTTAATTGTCATCAAACCAAATTCCCAGAAAGATATGACAGCTCCTTTAGAAATTTTTTGACAATTTTAAAACTGTGCCATTTCGATGATTCATACCACAAAACTATTGGTGGTTTAGAACTAACAGTAAAAAGTTTTTAAAAAACGAGGTTTGAAATTGGCCTCTCATTAATTCTTGGACCGCGGTTCTTTTTTCAAATAAATACTTGTACTAAAATCGACAGTCTAGATCCGCAAAACTATTAGGTTTTGTAGGAAATGATCAAAGAATGCAGCATTCCACAATTGTATTGATCCATTGAAAACACTTTTAACTTCAAGTGTGCCCTTTTCATGATTATTTTGTAAACAAGACGAGTATGGGTTATAGCTTCTCCTGAAAGGTATTTCTTTTTTTATGGAATAAAGTTTTATTTTTATTTGATATACTTATCTATTTTTATGTTTTCAGTTTATTTCCATTTCTGCGTGTTTTCTTCGGAGCCATAACCGTTGCTTGCATCATTGAATAGTAATAAGATCGTAGATGCGTGCGCTGCAGAAATGAATTGCTTCTGTTTTATGTTATTGCGAGCTGGCGCAGGTACCGCGCTGCTTCAGTTTTATCATCCCCCAAATTCGTATCGGAAATTCTTATATCGCCGAGCTCGGGAAGCGCTATAAAATAACTGATCTCTAGCTAAACGACACGCGTGATTTGCATATGAAGTCGGGTCCCGCATCAGAATGTACTGGATTGTTTAAATTAAAAGGAGAAGAGTCCGCAATAAGGCACATCTGTGCGCCACCTAAGCGATATTGCTTTCGCCACCTTCTTTTAACATGGCATCGACAACTGCCTTCTTGTGAATTTTAAACAGTCATAAAACGAGTGATGTTAATTTTTCGTTCACGAATGTAATATCGCACAGTTGCAAACGTGACTCGAATTTTTCGACGCAACCCTCGCTGATTGGTGCGAACTTTTAACATACCACAGAACGCACCACAGGAAATCATCGCGAGCGTTCGCCAACTGCTCATACCTTGCCGCAAAATAATGAGCAGTTTATGGAATGGGCTGCGTTTCGGTTGGCTCGAGCACGATAGCTCGAATTTACGTTCTCCTTTTATTATTTAGTAGTGGATATTGCCCGAATGTTAATTTGTTTCAAGCTTTGTTTGCCTTTCGACTGGTGACAATCATAAGTCGCGGCACGTGCGAGAACATCAGTCAGGGCGCAGATTGCTCCTCCTGCTGATAACGGGGCGAATTTCCATAGCCATGCTAGGGGTGACGCTATCTGCCTCGTGAATTACGCGAATCATGGATTATAATAACGGGATCGCTTTGCATATCTGCGAACGCGATTATCCTCAGGCTCTATCTTGTTTATGTTAGCATTACATTTATAATCGCTCCTGAGCTACTAGTGCGGGAAAACGACCACTCGCCGCCAGCCCTACCTCGTGCCCGCTCGCAACTTCCTTTGCCTTCCAAAATTGCACATAAATATACCCTGTCTTCCTGTTATTCCTTTGTTAATCGGGAACAATACATGGAACGCTCTTATATTCGCTTGAATTATTTTACACGTTACGGATTTAATCTTATTGTATCTGCAATAACCGGATGCTCCCTACATTAATTAGCCCGAACGTATTTTGCAATAACAATTCATGGGAACGATATCGTAAAAGTAAAAATTTAATACCCCCAAGAAAATACTTATCGGCGCTCGTCCTTTAAACGTAACTATTAACGTATCACAAAGTGAAGCAAATATTATACGGTGCTGCACAAATTATGGTCTTCCGCTAGAAAAATGAAAATTGAGGTGAAGGGTTTACAATTACAACATCAGAAAGTCAGTCGTGGGTGAGCACCACACGAAGATGGACAACCACGATATTCAAGAAAATTGCGGATCGGTATTACAATGTGATTGACAGTTTCCTTCCGTAAAAAGGAGAGTTTGATTAGCGCATTTCGCGTTTACTTTTATTGTATAGCAACATCGGCGTGTAAATCGCCCCCGGGACTTTGTATTATTTTTTTACACGATATAATGAACGCAATTGATGGACTTTTTTCACTCGTTCATCAATCATTTATTATTGACTCTTAGCCTAAATTATTTGCGCAGCTAAATTTATTGGACGAGGGTTGATTGGGGGGATTGATTTTTTGGTAGTACTTTTTTGTTGAATTTGAATGGTGTGTTAACTTGTTACTTACTATTTTATTAGGGTAGCTTATGGACTTAAATTGTATTATTTTTCGCCTTTTATCCCGGTTCGATTATCCAATTTCGGTTTATTTGACAGTGCGTTTAAATAAAATTGCTTTCATTGATTGATATTGAGTAATGACGGTTTATTTTTTCGCCAGAGATGACACCCTCCCCCTGTTGCGAAGACTCCAGAAAAGGTAGCAATTTCAATTAAATCTTTCGAGCGTTAGACCCATACGAGAACGTTACAGAATGATACGATCCAGGGAACTATTAGTGCAAAGTATAGGGTCGCGATCTAGAAATGGTATGGTTGGAGTATTTAAACTGTAGGATAGCGCAAGAAACCGTGCCACTTATGATGGGCAGACTGCCAAAAGATTTCGTATATGGGTCTCTATATCTCGGCATAACTCGGACGGTGACAAAGGCATTATTTGGTTTTTTTCGCTTAAGGTCGCAATGGCACTATTCTTATATCGTTTCTGACACAAGAAACAATTATGGTACTTTGATTTTTTCCTAATACAAGAAATGATACAGGAAAGGATGTCAACAGATTCAGATTCTTCGAAAAAAAAGTGCCTATTGAAGGTACTAACGGGAACGGTCCATTTCCGATCGTTTAAGCTAGGGAAAATGAATGCGAAATTTAACATTTACAGTTTTTCGGCGATATCCCAGTTATTTTCAAAGATTTTTCAAAAACATCAAACCCGGTTCCTCAGGAGTCGACATAAATTAAAAGTGATTTTTGGACTCGATAAGTTTTTTATTTTATTATTTATGCCTTTATTTTTGAGTGGGCGGGGTTTCAGCCAAGGCTGCTTTACCAACTCAACCCACTATACATTTACAAATATCCATGCCCGAACCCGGATTCGAACCAGGGACCCAGTACCGCAGTCTATCTTCAACTAAACTAGGCCACACGGGCCGGTTAGTTCTTATTGATAACTTTCAAGACACTGTAGAAGTCGGCGTTACGTGTACCAACTTATTAAATGAATAGATCTTTGTTGTACGTACTGCATTTTATGTAAGTATTTTGTATCAGTAGGAAAAAAACTAGAGGTAGGATTTTTAAAGTAATTTGGCTATGGAGATCTGAGGTATCAGTTCATTTTGGAAAAGGGGGCTCTCGCCCGAAATAGTTTGGGAATCCCTGGTCTACTTCAAAAAGGGTTCTTTGAAGCTTGCACTGTCCAGCACAATGAAAACAGCGGATATAATGAATTATAGTATATTGATGAAATAAACACGGAAAATACTGGTGACAATTAAGGATACATCTCCTTGATTACATTGCTTTTTGTAAAATAATAATTAAAATTCTACCTGGCATATATCTGAATATTTAAATCCTAGGTAGAGAGAGTCTTTGACTAATTACTAATATTAATTCGTTCAATAATTTGAATTCGGATTATTACCAATTTACACTCTAACCGCAACCTAGTTTGTTTTACGTTGAGAAAATAAATTGTGAAATACCTCTGAATTTGATTCCCTTATTTTGAATTTTAAATTGTATTCGATTTTGATTCCGCAAGATAAAAAGTCTGAAAAGACTGGTCACAAATTCAGGGGTTTGATTTAATAAAATTACAAGCAGTCACAACAATAACTTACAGAATTTTCAACAACTTTATGATCTCTCATTTACAGTTTAAAATAAGTCAAAATGTACTTGTCGAATGAATCGTAAAGCTCTCAATTCCAATTTACCGAAATCATACAATTTTATAAAGAACCTTTTTCAGGACGAAATTCTTTCCTTGATGTGGAAACCTGGAGTTCATACAGATGACAGGTGATTTTCGGGATGCATCCTTAAAACCCAACGGTATGAGTAACTCTAATTACAGCTCTTGGAAATGGACGTTTTTGATTACGGTTCATTGAATTGCAAATTTCGGTGGTTGCTCCTTCTAGTTAGTACAAACTTTGGGTTGTTAAAAGAAACGGGCACTAAAATGAACTCGCTTTTGAGGGTTTGTTCTTGAATTTGCGGAAAATCACTTGAGTAAACATTTCACCTTGTTTAATTTTAACTTTAGCGGCAAAAAAAATGAACTTAAATATATTCTGACTTTGCAATTTCACTTTTATACGGGATATTAGAGTAACATGCACTTTTTCTATCATCCTCCAAAATGGAAACTACAGGCCGTACTAACTCACTTAAGACGCCTATTTCAAGAACGAAAGTAATGGCGACGATACCTCGTTAATTTTCATTGATTTGCTGACTCTATGGCTGTCTACAGAAAAAATCTCACTCAACAGAATTTTACCGCGGGAAGCTTAATTCGTAGTGTAAGAAATGAAACATTATATTACCTCTTTTTATTGTGTAAAACGAAACAAATTTCCGTCAATGAGGCGGTAAGTGTACTTAAGATCACATATTTATTATCAAACAAATACTTGAGAAAACTCCGGAGGTAATTTAAAAATTTTTATTCTAAGAACTGAAGGCAGCTCCTGTAACTGCAACACTTTGGATCTGCTTATAGTTTTCGTAGTTTATAAGCATATCTCGAAGCAGAATCTGGTACCAATTGGGATTTGTTTCTTCTTTACTGTACTGAGACAATGCAATGTTAATGGGTGGTCAAGGAATAGCCCAAACGGATAGGGTAGAGGGAATTGTGGAATACATGTAGAATTGCAGTGGAGTTCCTGTAAGAGTATTTTGGGTCGAACATTACAGGATGGAGGTATATCTTATTTTTCGGTTGAAGGCTAGTCCCAGGTACGTTTTCCAATGTGGTTCCATAAAGTCTTAAATCTGGGAGCTTTGGTCTTCTTTATTTGTGAAGGTTAAGCTTTTCGTTTTTTGCTCTGAGAAAATGATACTGTTATTCTTTGGCCAGTGTTCGAGGCATTTAAGGGGGCGCTGCAGCAGTCGTTTAGTTGTCCTTGGGATAACGAGATCATCTGCATAAAGCGTCTCCTGGACTTTTTTAGCTAGTTCGTCAAATATGTCATTTATGACAATCAAGAAAAAAGTAGGGCTCAAAACAGATCCTTGGGGAACGCCATTATCTTGGGTCACTGTTTCCGAAAAAGTATTTCCAATACGAACTATGCATTTCCGGTCAGTAATTAAGTTTTAGATGGCCGGTAATTCCCCAATTCTTAAAAATATTGATAATCCGGTGCCTCCATGTCGTATCATAAGTTTTCCGAAGATCATAGAACACTGCCGAGAGCTGTTCTCTATTGGCCAAGGCATTTGTAATGGCTATTTCCAATTTGCTGATGCAGTCGATTGTTGATCTTTCTTTTAGGAAACCATTTTGATTAGGGTTGAGGAATTTGGTTGTTTCTAGATATACCATTAATCAATCATTGATTATCGATATATCAAATAATTTCTCTCCTTACTCAGGCCTAACTCAGTGTTTGCTGTGACTGCTCTAGTGATTTAAGCTCGAGTTTCGCAAACAATGGTTAACTTTCAAGACACTGTAGAAGTCAATAATCAAAAAATATTAAAATGGAAAGCACTGTATACCTCATCGTTTCTAAAACCGGGCACAAGACAAACGAAACCACATGGTTAAAGGGCACAATGGTACTCAATGTTAGATTTCCATCATGCGAGAGAAGTAACTCTCCTTTCAAAATCGGCAATCCGGTTATTCGTGTTAAGAATACTCTATCTTTTTGACTTTTTCTATTCTGTTTCGCATTCGTTACACCAAAGGTAATGTATAAGTATTATCTTTGGTTGTACGTGGATTATGCATACTTTTTGTGTATAATTGTTCACCCCTAAACAGAAAGATACCAGCTTGCATCCCAGAACAAGACCAGAATAAGAAAATTCAAGACAAGAATGAAAAACTGGCAACAAGGACCACGAAAATCACATATAGTAACTTTGAAACGAAAACTGTGCTCCTTATGAAATTGTTTACTATGTTGAAAAGTCGGAAAATAACTCCTCATTATGATCCCTCAAGCGCAATTCTCTTGCAAGAATGAAGTAAGAAAGTGGTGGTGGTGGCAAAGAAGCCATTCGTTGCTGAAATATGGGCAAGAAGATGACAAGGAAATTAATGTCATTTCAGACGAATTCCTTTTGCGTTGGACAGCGGAAAGTTTATAAATTCATATAAAATGTTAGATAAAAGTGTTCGGAAGTTAAGAACATATGGGGTTATTTCAGCAAAATTGTGCGTACAATAAATAACAAAGTTTCTTTCGATTGGTAGTTCTTTTTCTCGAGCGAGGATATATTTCCTTTATTTGATGGCAATTTTAATACGATGCAGAATCTGTAGATACGAAATTGATGGGACGGCATTCATTACCAAATCGCCACGTTCGGTTTCTTAAATGGGAAAGTTTTCCCTCGGTACGTATATTTATAAGTCTCTTCCCTTAGTTCACACAAAACGAACAGAAAGAAATAGGTGATGTCAAGACTTATGGGATGTTCGATAAGATTCATTTTGGCCCGCTCGCCCGCCGAGTTAAATGGCTGAAGAGGTGTTTTTATAACCGGTCCACCTCAGCCACGGCTCGATTTATTACGGGCGATGAAGTGAAATAAAGTACCCCGCCAGATCAAACCCCGCCGATTGCGCAGGTATTCAGAAATAAACCGAATTAGCTGCGCGCAAAACTCGACATTGTTCTCAAGAAAAACGAAATAAGTACGTATAACTGGATACCATTAAATTAAATTGTTAATTTATGCGATGGTTATTATTCAGTTAGTTAGCATAACAGCGAAACGTACAGCAAGGTGGATATAGCGTTAGGGGTTGGAAGCCGACTTTTATTTGTCGATCTCGCTCTCTCTACTTCTTGTCTAGTCGAAATCCTTTTACTTCCGCATACGCCGTCATTATTACATTTTCTATAAATGTGTGTTGTGTATATAAGGGCTTCAAGATGTCTCGGAAATTCTGGAGGCCTGCGGTGTTGTTTAGCGATGAAAGCATGAACGTGGCAAGCCAGGCGTAAGGTGGCGCAAAGCTATTACACAACTTTAATGAGGCCGCCCGCTAATCTCACCTCCCTTATGCCGTTTTCCGCCCCGCGCCGATATGACTTACCCGCGCGGGCACAAATCTCGAAAGCAGCCCCATCGATCCCGGTAATTAAAACATATGTAATGGCACAGTCTGTGCCCTGTCGCTTTCGGACAATACTTCGTATATCTCTTAAAAGCCATATCGATCACGGAACCGCTTCCTTAACGATGTTCTCAGACTACAACCATTACGATTTTCCGTTACTTTTTAATACGGAAAGCTCTTTTATATTAAAACATAATCCAAACTTAACAATACTGAACAAAAATAAAACATCAACTTTCAGTAAAACGCTACATTTTTTTGGATTGGGAGCGATCTTCTCTCCCTAGATGCAGTTATCACTATAAGGTAGTTTCCTCTATGGAAATTATAAAAATGAAATTAAATTGCTTGTGATTGTACTGACTAGTTATGCACTAGTCTTATCAACCACGGTCTTGCTAAATTGTGTTTTAGAATAAAAAATAAAAGCAGTTCTTAACCAATCGCTTGCAACTTTCTGAGCACTAAGCACTCGAGGGTCACTTTTTTCAAAAAAGAAATATAAAACTTCCAGGTCGAGATAATAATTCTTGATAATGAACATGCTAAATATGCACCCAAAGCTATGTACCTGATGTCTAAGACCTCATTTTTAAAATTTGCGTACTGAAGAGCTAGTTCGAGCTCACGTTTTGTAATCTGTGTGTTATCATTTTACGGTAAATAATATTTCACGGTTTACATTTAATCGTAATGTTAAAAGGTTTATCTGGTCAGGTGTTAGTAAAAGATTATTATGGGACAAAATGACATAGTCCTTCATGTTAACAAAGTAATGTAGAAACAAGTTTGATTTTGTGAACAGGAATTTCGAGTTTAAAAATTTTGTGTTTATCAAGAATCAAGAAATAATTGGTCGAATACAAGAGAAGTCTTATCAACTGAGCAGTCACAAATTTAGGGTTTTTTTGTCTTTTGAGATCTCTTAAATTGTTTTCAGATTCAGATCGACTTATGCAAATGTATTCAAAAATCTTTTTCTTTGTGTTTGATTTTCTTTTTATGATGTGTGTGTGTGTGTAATTTCTTGTTATCAATTAATTATGTGTCAATTTTAATTCCAATTCGAAATCAAGTTAGAATTTTATTTTTTTTGTCAAATTTCCTGATTTCAATTTATCCGAATGTTATTTCCGTGTCCTGAAATAATTAGAAAAGAAAAAAAACAAAATTTTGTGATGCGAGCTAGGTCTCTGTTGGGTTTAACTGTTTTTTTGGATCAAGATAAGTAAATTGAATTACTTTTTTAAGAACAAACCAGTTAGTATGTTCTTCTTTAGCGCAGTTTTTAAAAAAGTGCGTGTATATCTGGTAGGAGTCCAGGAAAGACGTCAAATTTTAATATTTTAAGGGGGGCCCGCCATGAAATATTTTCCGACGCGCTCTTTTGGAAAGTAGCTCCACCATTACATGCGACGACCAATTTCTCAAATGTTGCAAAATATGGGGGGAGATTTTGAAGTTTCTATTGGAAAGGCAAATTGAGAAATAAGGAAGTATTGAGAACAGTGGGAGAAAGGAGATCAACCATAAACACCATTAACAAGAGATAGAGAAATCGGATGAGTCATGTGTTGAGAAAAAGCTGTTTGCTAAAAGAGCGATAGAAGGAACTGTGTACGAAAGGAGGAATAGAGGAATGACAAAGATAAAGATCTAACGAAGCGCAGAAAGAGCACTAGGACATGCGATTTAGAGAACTGATGAAGAAGATGATTCCTCTAGCGGTGCCAAGTTAGCGCTCATGGTACTCTAAGAAAGATCTCATCAAAAAGAAAGGGGTCACCTTGATGGTTATAAGTGTTCATATCTCGCAGGAGAGTACTCACAAAGGGCGATTGGAACGTATGTACGAGAGATATCCATTGAAGATGTCAAAATTTTAATTTCAGCCAAGGCCGCTCTACCAACGCAACCCACTATACATTTACAAATATCCATGCCCGAACCCGGATTCGAACCAGGGACCCTTAGTACCGCAGTCCAACTTCAACTGAACTGCGTCACACGGGCCGGTAAAAGCGGTTATGCAGTCTTAATAGAATATTAAGTTATCGTCCAGTAAAGTTGTAAAAGTTTGTCTAAAGTTTTTTTTTGTCTATATTCAGAAAGTCAATACGAGTGGGAGTCAACAATGCGCTTGTCTGCTTACTGAAAGCTTCTTCCGTCAGAGCAGCCGCAGAGAACCTTTTTTCATCTTGTTCATCATTTCTCAGCGTTTGTGTGTATAGTTAGGCGTGCCTTGTCTATCGTAAACCTTTCAACGATCAGATTATTAGGATTATTAAAAGAGAAAAAAGTGTAATTTTAAGATGTTTATTTTTTGTTATTATCGCACCCCTGCGTGCGGGGTAATTTGTTTAAATAATCTTTGTAAGGTTCTCTTTTTTTAGGAATTTTGTTTAATTTTTATATTTAATGCGTTTCGGAATAAATTTTTGTCATTCGCCATCAATTAATTGTGTGTTTATGCGAACCCATTGTGCCATGCGGATACAGTGTTCATGTCAGATTTTCTTTTCGTATCTAAGAATTATTTCAGGTATTGATCAAAATCTGCGTTGAAAATTCTTTGGAAAGCTGATCGAGAACAACGAATCTCCAAAATCATTAATTTAAGTCAATATTGGGACTTTTATTTGTAGCAGATGCCGGAAGTGTGCGAGAAATTATAATATGTTTGAGCTAGCTGGACAGGTGTATTATATATAGGTGGTGTAGTTGACCGCACGTCATTGCATACACCCCTTCCTCCCACCTTGATTATTTCATCACAGTAATGATTTTTCTTTAATTTAATTACGATAAATGAACTGTTTTACCTAAATCCCGAGGTGCTGTGGTGAGACCGGATAAATTTTCTTATTAATATACCACTCGCCTTCTCCTAGACTTCTTAGATGATAGTTTTAGGACCCGAGTTCTTACGTTGTGTCTTGTAGGAACACTAAATGCGACATGGAAGAGACTCCCTCGACAATTAGAAAACGCACGGGCTCTGTAGAACAGTTATACCAGAAAGAAATAGGTTTTCAATAATTTAAACAATTAAAAGCCCTTGTCACTTGGAAAGCTCAAACACATTTACACTTAAGATCGTGAATCCGGAAATGCATTAAAAATCATTTATTTAAGCACATCATCTGAACAAACGGTGGACAAATCGACTCTACATCGAAGCACAGACCTGTGGCCTTCAAAAATTATTGGTTTCTACCATAGAATCGGGGCTCAGATGTTCCTGAATAATTACTCAATAAATCGTTTGCACTGTTACCAACTGCCGTTCGTGTCTTAACCTAAGCATAAATTACACTCCACGCACTCCCACGTCAGCAAGGGCAATTTGATAGACAATCATATAACCTATTGTTACGCGCTTCCAAATTATCGTGATAACAATACACCTGGATGCCTGAAACCGTTAAGATTTGTGTACCATTTTATGTTACCTGGTAAATGTGAAGTCGGATGTGGTAAGGGATACCCACTTCTTTTTCGTCGACTGAGCCCTTAACTTTCGGTCTACTACGACTGCACGAATAAGTGGCAGTACTCGGAACCGATTAGCTACGGAAACGCGAACTGATATTAAGGCACAATTCTGACCTCACTGACATCTGCAGTAAACTTTTTTACAACTATAACATATCAGCACAAATTTATCTGTAATACTACAATTTATCAATATAAAGTAAAATAAAATGATACAAGCAAAAGAAATAATGAATCCTTTCAGATAAATTCATTATTATTTACGTTCGCTGCTCGCATATTTGCTGCTTCTATGGTGAATTGGAACTTTATATAGTTCATGAATGCCTGACAAAATAGCAACTTCATTCTACCATGGAATTTCATTGACTGTTCCGTTTGCCTCTTTTACAACCAATCTATCAATTTCTTTAGCACCCCTTTAAGCCAACACTGCCACTCCCATAAGAACCACATGGACTTTGGTGCCTTGTAATTAGGCTTTAGGGCAAATTCTGCAAATAATGATTTGTTTTCTACAATTAAAAAAAAACTCATACTCAAAAACCGGCCGTTTAAAGATTGGTATATTAAATCTAGGCCAACCTACGTAGATGTTACAATGCTGAGATCTCATTTAAAATAACGAGTGTGGATCAGCTCGTCGTTGGACACTGTATCGGCAGAAAATGTGTCTTGAACGAAGTGGCAACATGTCAAACAGGTGCCAATCCCCAGAGATACTGTTTTCCATAGTGTTCGGGAACAAATTCTAGTGAGAAACCTCTTGGAAACCCCTTGTTCAACGCAAACTACAATTACCGCTCAACCGCTGTAAACAGATTTCCCTTTGCCTACAACAATAATCGCTTTAAACTTGAAAACGGAATTTAAGAAGTGATAATAAATCGAACAAAAAAAATGAAGCAAAAATATTGATAAGGTCGTAAAAGTTGTGCAAAAAGTACCTACAATGGCCAATGGGAATACAAGGGTTGAATAGTTTTATAACACTATCTTTAGTGGTTTATTCCATTTTGATCCATCAGTTAAAATTTATTGATACATAATACAACAAGTTGATGAGTAAAAAGAATGTGATTATCGATATAATTTGTCTCATTAAACGTTCATTCTTTGAATTCAAGCTACGTAGACAGTAAAAGGTGATCACATTACTTTCAGTTTGAATAATTCAGTAAAGGGTCCTAAAAACGGCATCCGCCAACGAAATATTGTACTGGCCACTTCGCATGAGTGACCGTACATCCCGTAAGAGATCGATGCCTCAGCCGCACGCATTAAGTGTCTTGAAAATATTGATTACCGGCTCAAAACTCCATTATGTGACCCGACCCCGTGCAAATACATGGATACGACGCCATTAATTAACGGTTAATTGAATTAATTACACTCATTATTTCACATTTCGTATTGTTTGTCCCGCGTAGAAAAGACATCGCTAAGCCCTGATTGAGACAAACGATCACGGAGGACATCCGACTAAATTGGTTTTTATTCCTGACGTTATCGGGATCGCTGCCGAGAAAAAAAACAATGTCCTTTTACTGGCGAACATACTCATAGGGTCCTAATTATTCAGAGTTCTCTAAATTCCTTTACCACCCCTCTAATAACTAAAAGAAGCCTACATTAAGCGCACGCTTTTGTTTCTTGCAATAAATACTCACTTCCAGCGCTCGAAATAGATCCATTATACTTTTATTGCCGCTACACACAAATAATGACTTTTATTGCTTAGATAGAAATAGTTTAAGGTTTAACCTCAGGAACTCCAAGACTTAAAAACCTTTATCTTTGTACACGTCACCCCTACTTGATTTATTAAAATGAGCCCCGAAAAATTACAGTCAACCGCGACAGAATTTCCCAAATTTTTCCGCGGTCGCGTGCTATTCCAAACTCAAGGGCATCGTAAGCGATAAATCCAAATGTATCAATAAAAATATAACAATAATCGTTAATTACGACATAAAAAGAAAGGCGTTATTACTCCGCATTCTTGTACTCACCCAAAATGGTTAAGTTGCAAACCCAGATTTAGAAAGGTAATCCTTGCAAATGAACATTAATTCGCTTAAGGAAAATTATTTATTTTACAAATTTATTATTAGAGGCTATATGTTATGAATTATTCAACAATTGCGTATTACATTGGCTAATATTGTAACCTGATTGAATTCGAGCACTGAAAAGCAATTAGCAGAGCTTGCAGTGATCAAGTTTTTTTTAGATTATTTTCCAATTAATTAAGTGCTCTTCAAAATGTCAGAGCTTGTTTAGTGATTCGCAAGCGTTACTTGAAAAGCATAAGTTTAGGTTTGTCGGATATAATTCGATGACATTTCGGAAAAGGAGAAATGCAGGGCACGTGGATTCCTTCAGTCAGGGTAAATTTGGCAGAATATCATAGCTTCTGATTTTTCGATGGGGTGTGATTTTGCTCTTACAATATGCTTAGCCCACCCTCACCCAATATAATCAAATTGGTTGTTACTGAACTATACTATCTGACATCCTTGAAAACGCCTAAGGTTTAATAGAAGCCCATGCAGTATAGTACAACTGTTTTTGTCTTGTAATAGCAAAGCAAGAATTTCGCGTACAAGAGTGAAATGCATCAACAGTAAGATTCCTTGTGAGAAAGGCACAAGAAGCAAGATTTCTTGTTTCGCATATACCGAGTGGGAAAATTAGTATGGTAAGCGGATATAGTATCATATTATTAAAATACAATGTGTTTCGCAACGGGGCAGAATGTAAAAATGTAAATGCATCAGCACGGTACGCGAAATATCAGAGTGCGACATCAACGAAAAAAGGATTTTCTTTTAAAATCCTATAACCGGATCGGGCCCAATTGTGAATCTAAACCACAGAGACACACACAACATATTTTTTATCAAAATCGGTTCAGCCGTTTAGGAGTAGTTCAGTCACAAACACACGCACAGTAGCATTTTGTAAATGCCTTTTTGCTTTTGAGAAAGGATTTAAAAGTAATTGTTTCACTCTTGTGATGGTATACCTCGATAGATAGACAACACACCCTACAACCAGACTGGAAGGCGCGATATGCACTGTATAACACCGAATTTTCTGAGGTTGATCTTTGTATTTTTCTTTTTGTATTTGTTACCTACCGTAATTGATTTATTTATTGTTTATGGGAATGCTCACCAGGTTTTTCTTTTACCCTATATTTTTGGACGCAAGAAACTTGCAGTTTAATTTCTCTTCTCGATTGTGTCTCCCGTTTCAACACATAAAAAAACCTACCATAGAATAACACAACGAAGGCTCAGTTTTTCTTCCACCAAGACCGAGTCAACCGTTACCGAGATTTGAAAATGGAGCTAAAGGTCTGTCATTTCGACATATAGGTTGCCAACCGTAAGTATAGGGTACGTCAAAATTACAGTGCCATAAACACTTCAATAGAAGAACGTTCAGTGTTTGGTTTTCTTATTTCCATGTTATGAGATTCCCATATACCAAATTTCGTCGCGATAAAAAAGTAATTTCATATTTTACTTTACTTTCCAAATAGTTTGATAAGTTTTGAGAACAACAGCAACAAAAGCATTTTGGGTGCTTTTCAATGAGCTCTATCGCATTTCCCTTGCTCTGGAAAGGGCAAAATGCACACCGTACATTCTCAGCAAAACCTTCTAAGAGATTTCTAGGGAAATTTATTCGACATAAACAAAGAACTAATATTACTGAAAATACAGAAAGGCGCTCAAGGCCTGCGAAAAATATACCACGCACATGCGATCGATTGAAACACAATAATCGAAAGAAGTGTTAATTGGCTTAAAGATTTATTAATCTTAATATCCCCTCCGATTTACAACAACAGATTTCAATAGATGCACATAAACACAAGCACCAGCTAACGTTGCTTTTGAATCTTCATATGTTTCTCTCTCTTGATTATTCACTTACTCGTAAACGAAGTGACTTTTCGTAATTTCAATTATAGATGTGGCTTTTTGGTGGTGGATAACTCAATTTAACAGAGATTTGAATAGAAAGACCTCACTTGTGAGTTTACTACCCGACCCTACAAAACACTCAAACTACTTGGCTGAATGTGTGAAGCACAACATTTGGGTTTATCTCGAACTATTCATGTTCATAACGACAAATTAAATCTACTTGCAAAGCACCTTGTAAACTTTCTTCAAGGAACTTTTTAACCACCAGGACTGACTGTCATTTACCAAAAAAACCCCATTTGGAGTCTTATTTTCCTTTTCATCCATCTTTAGACTTTCTGATCCTGGTCCTTTATCATTTGTTAACATTAGCCAATCAAATCCACCTTGGATCAAAGGCCAACTTCCAAGGAAGGATGGCCGTCGCTCCCCTTACAATCAACTGCGCGCTTTTGGTAAACTGTTGACATCTGTTGACTACGTACGGAGAACGCATGTTTTATGTTCAAATTAAAGAAGCGATAGCAATCAATTTGCTATTTTTTTAACGAAGCAATAAAAAAAGAACCTTAACAAAAGCCTTACTGTGTACTACTGCTTGCTTTTTCAACTCGACAAAACTTTTCCGTAATAGAACAACACGCGTTAAACTTCTCATGCTACTTTGGTTAACTTGCTTCTGTACTTTTATTTATTTCGATAACGACGAATTACATTTTGACATAAACAGGCTGACTGCCCGTAAAAAAATCGCGTAAACAAATGTGCACGCTATTCAACCGTCGCGAAACCAGCAGTAGTTTCGTTTTCTCGTTGTCTCCAGTATTTAAGGAAACACCGCTTCCACCATAGAATAAACTCCTTCCCTAAGAACTTTCAAATAAATAGCGAATCACGGTCATATTAAATAAACGCGAGCCACGACGGAACGAGCCAAATTTCTCCACCTCAAACGAGAAACGCACAATTCTCGCCTTCACCTGCATTTTCGTTATCAGCACCAGATGTGAATCTCCATGAAAATAATTAACTTTTGCCTGATAAAACTCCTTATCGCAAAGCGACAAAATGAAAACGAAAAATTACGCACCTAACTAATTTCTAAGAGGACAAACAAACACTGAGATATAAATTCAAGTAAAATTAACCGACTTTATTCGTATTGAGATATTCTCATATCCAGGGTGTCCCGTCTTTATTTTTGGTGTTTAGGCCGTATAAATAATAGGAACTAAGCTCTAAAAAGAACCCGAAAAGTTCCAAAAAAGAGCTAAATCCCTCACCAAAATCTCCTCAGACGAAAAACCCTCTCTATAAGCCCCCGGAAGACAATAACCCCCCGTAACAAACCCCTGGGAGACAATAACACCCCTATGTCATTTTATGCAGTTTGATTATATACATTCCCATGTGGATTCTTTTCTAAAGCAGACTTGAAACTTGAAACTTTGACATATGCCTGCATACAAAAATTCTTCAGGAACTCAAAAGGTTTAGGTTATTTTTCTTAAATTTTCTGGAGTGCATAGGTATCATATTATTTCGGTGGTATTGTCCAAGTCCAGGGGGTTTACTGTCCATGGGTTATTTATTCTGGGATGACTGTCACCCGAGGGTTCCTGTGCGGGAATGAATGGATACGGGTTTTTGACCGGGGGTTTTTGTCCTAATGCGTTTGTTCATGTTTCAGCAGCTGTTCCACATACTTCCTTTGGTCCAAATTTACGCGATCCTCACACCTGTTTGTCTTGGCCCTCAATCCGAAGCAGTTACTAATTTCGCCCAAATCGTTGATGCTGAATTGCGATTGTAGAGTTACCTTCAGCTTGCTTGACTCCTCAGAATCGTTACCGAGGCGTGTTATCGCCCTGACGCTTTCACGGTTAACGCTTGCCGAAACCAATGACATGGAAACATCGAAATTCAACTCAAATTCGAAACAAACACGCGGTTTCAACTTGGTTTAAACGAGAAAATTACTATTAATAGTATTTTACATTATTAGCCAGGTAAGTGAGTTTTTACTGGCGATAGGAGAAGTTGACTGGCGAGCCGTCAGGCGAGCCTGTCATCTCCTCAGGGTTTTTGACCGAGGGTTTTTGTCCTAATGCGTTTAGTTCATGTGCATTCAGCAGCTGTTCCACATATTTCCTTTGGTCCAAATGTACGCGATCCTCACACCTGTTTGTCTTGGCCCTCAATCCGAAGCAGTTACTAATTTCGCCCAAATCGTTGATGCTGAATTGCGATTGTAGAGTTACCTTCAGCTTGCTTGACTCCTCAGAATCGTTACCGAGGCGTGTTATCACCCGCCAGACTGACGCTTTCACAGACGGTTAACGCTTGCCGAAACCAATGACATGGAAACATCGAAATTCAACTCAAATTCGAAACAAACACGCGGTTTCAACTTGGTTTAAACGAGAAAATTACTATTAATAGTATTTTACATTATTAGCCAGGTAAGTGAGTTTTTACTGGCGATAGGAGAAGTTGACTGGCGAGCCGTCAGGCGAGCCTGTCATCTCCTAGAGCCAGTAAAAACTATTACCTGGCGTATAATGTACAATATTTTATTTGTTACTCATTTGTAAACGTAAATAATTAGTTCTTAAATTGATCTAGAAGAAATGTCTAAAATATCATGTTATCCATGTAACAGAGACTTTGCATTAATTCTGGCCAATGAAATTACTAGATTACTAACTTTTAAAATTTTTACACGTCAGCTGTCAGTTTTACAAGTCAGTAGCGTTTAAAGATGACGTTTACCCGTTTGCGTTTTGTCTTGTAAAGCCGGATTTATAGTTCCGTAGCCGCAAGAACGTAAGAACGGAACCGTAAAATCTTACGTTAACGAAAATAATACGATTTATAGTTCCGTAGTGGCAAGTGATGAGCCTGCGCAATAGCGCGTAGCGAATTCTGTCATTGTATGTCATCTGTCAGTAAGAGTAACGTGCATTTCAAAATAATAATAACCAACAAAGTGTCAATAATTATTGTAAATAAATAAAACGAACGTCAGGATAAACTCAACTGTTTGAATTATCCGAGTACTACCGAAGACAAGCGCGTTAGCACGATTTACCGTAAGAAATAAGATTTGGGCATTTCCTACGTACCGTAACCGTTCTAACGCAATGTTAAAGCGAATTATAAATGTTCACGCGCAACACGTAGGGTTTAATTCCAAACGTTACGGTACGGTGTTGCGGATACGGAACTATAAATTCAGCTTAAATTAACGTTTACAACTGAGTAACAAATAAAATTTATAAAAAGTCCTGATTTGTGGGCAGGGAAAGTAAGGCGCGTTTTATTGTGCGACAGCATTACAGATACAATTTTTTAAAAGACCTGGTTCGTCGAGAACAGAAAGTATACTTGCTCCTCCATTTTAAGGATTAATTAAGCATTACTTGGAAAAAATGTTGTTTTAGTCTCCTTTGTACCGATTTTTTTTATATACTTACTGGTACCTAGCAGATGTGACGGTCAAACGAACCTTCGACGTGAAAAACCAGTAATATGGTATTTTGAATTATTCTCCACTTAGAAACTCCACATAGAATTGTGTCAGAAGTACCTTAATTACTAAATGACGAAGAATTACTTGAATTACTTGTAATTACGTATAATCATATTCTGGCGATTTAACAGATTGTTTGTGGGATTATCGAATTCGTTTGGATCGAAATACACTTTTCTCGCATTATGAAGGCTTTAAATTGGATTTATTAAATACGTAAATGAATTTTTAGGAATTCTTTTATTATTATATACTATTATATATTAATATTTATTATATTATTATTATTATTAATTTTTTGCTTTCGACAGAAAGTTAAATGGGATTTCTTTCAGGGTTGAATTCGAATCATTCGTTTAATTTTGGAACTAAACAAGTTCGTAATTAGTGGATAATTCCCCTTCAAGGGTTATACGTTAATTTTTTGAAAAGTTGAACGTCATTTGTTAGTACATAGTTCATTGTCGTAACCTGTCGATATATGAGCGATTTGATTTGAAACATAACCGCTGCCATCTTTGCGGAGTCTTCAACTGTCATCCCAGTGCCCCTGTCTCTGATTACACAATCTTTGACTGTAGCAATAGGTTCCAGTTATAGGTATGAGTAGCTTGCATCTAAGATACTGAGATGAAAGAGTTAAATTATTTATCTAGTCACTATGCGCATCAGTGTTCCAGTTCCCCAATCAAATTGTCATTGTTCGTATAATATAGAACACTCTAATTCTATTAGAACAGAACTGACTGCTAGAATGGTTTGAAGCTGCGTTCAGTTACAAACTCTGTTGCTACTATTTTGTATTTTAGAAAACTACAATAAGTACTCGAAGAATTAATGGATGGTGCCAATTACGACTTGCATGGAACACGGAATAATGCACTTTAGAATACTGGGTAGTCCGATGCTTCCTTCCCGGGAAAACTCGTTAAAAGACGCAGCGTTTTGAAGGCCTTAGTATTATCGATAGTTAGGTACCTAATACATTGGCAACTACAACAATAGAAATCGTTCAAAACTGTAATGAAAAAGAGCACTTTAGTAACTTCAACTTCAACACTTGTATTATCCTATTGCGAAACTCACATTGCAGTAAGGAATAGGGATGTCAAAACCCTGCAATACACTTCCAATCTAAGTAAAAAGTATTTATAAAATTCAAGGAATCGAAAAATAGACTGACATAACTTTGAATAAGGTTCTAGGCATAATTTGCTATGCCTACGCACTACTTTATTACAACACTCGCTCGCTGCGCTCGCTTGTGTCGCAAAATACTCGTGCGAAATAGGCTTCTTAGCACACTTATTATGCAATATACTATTATATAGTCACTATGCGCATCAGTGTTCCAGTTCCCCAATCAAATTGTCATTGTTCGTATAATATAGAACACTCTAATTCTATTAGAACAGAACTGACTGCTAGATTACAACTCTAATGTGAATGCAATATTACATGATTAGACTAGAGTCCTGATCGATAAGATTATTCAATAGAACATATGTTTAGTAACCATCAAAATTAGCGAAACAAATACGAAACGCAAGATCGAAAAACTGTAACTTTGAATAAGGTTTAGGCAATTTATACATACAAAGAGAAAGGGAGTTAACAAATAAATGCGAAGCATAAAATCCCACGGGTGGCTTATAAAGATCGAGTCAGTAAATGAAGTGCTCAGTCACTTTGAGATACTTCGCCGTTTTTGTCTAATCTGGTAGTCGTGATTCGATTGCTTTTTTTCCGTAATGAGGCAAACTGCGGCGTACCTGTTGCGAGGTCGCCGGAGGTTTATCGTCGCTATCAGTGTCGAGTTAAACAGAATGTACGCTTTGTACAAGGAAGTGAGTGTGTACGCGATTAGATTGCGCGGATCGATTGTGGAAGAGGAAAATTTGGAAGAATGGGCGCTCTTATGATAATTAATGAATCTATGACGATTGTATAAACGGGAGCGAGTTGAATGGAGCGAGGTCCTTTATTGTGTGGGCGCAGAGAGCGCGTCGCCAGTAAATCACTTATTAATGTGCAGGTGACTGCGGGCGCTTTATGCCACGAATCCTGTTCCATTAAAATGTAGCAGGAACAAATGACGTACACCGATTCGTACTCCTGCTATTGAGAGAAGGATTATGTATAACGACGTCGACGACGTCTGACAGCAGCCCATAGACGGAGAAATGAATTTCAATCGCCGTTGTCGACGGCCCTCTCTCTTAAATTTAACGTGTCGATATTTGAAGGGTTTCTTATCAATAATTTGTGTTAGAAATTTATCATAAGTGCCAATGTGGGCTTGCGCGATGCATGTGTGCGGTCACCAAAGATGGCTGGCATGGTTATGATAAGGCGATGCTTTAATGACGAGGTGGTTTCCATGACGACGGCGGGCACTGGGCAGGGCCGGGCGGCGGTCAGCAGGTGCGGCGGGGGCGGCGCGGCGTCGGCCATCACGCAATCTCAAGCGTCGGCCTGTCAATAAACTCCTTGCGCGTTCTTCGACGCCGATATGATGTAAGTAATTAGCACGGGCACCCGGAGCAATCGCCGCCACCGAAGTTGGACGGCGTACAGAACGCCCGAGACGTCGACAGACGGAGAGAGAGAGCTCGGGAATTAAGTAAAACGGGCCCCGCGTATCCAATTATAACTTGGAAACGAATTTCTCATTTCGAGACAATTAAGCGGCATATTATAGTCACTGAAGCGTCGCAGCAATACAGCATCACGTCAGTCGGGGTGGGCCGTCTCCACAAATTATACTTTGGGGAACATTAATTTCCATGATGGAAGACGTCGTATGGAGCGCATCGATCGAAATCCTTGTCCAAAATATGGTTCGGCTGAGACGCAGCTCACGAAGTTATATATTAAGTCCGGAGCTGCAGTTCCGGTCGGACGTGGCCAGCATAAGTCCGGGCAGCAATCAGGCGTCGAGCGTGACGGACATGACAACCGACGAGCGTAGATGATATCGCCTATGTTTATACAGTTATCGAGATGAGCTGCGACGTGATCCACCAAACAAACAACGGATTTACTGTGGTTCAGGTCTCGCACCCCGTCAAATTTCTTTCTTATCATTTCACTTTCCCTTCGCGGATGCCGCTACGTGATACCGAGACTCATAAGCGGGGGACCACTGCTTCCTCGTCTCATTCTGCTGACTCTGCTTACTTGCAGGGATTGGAACAGGGCAAGGAGTAATAAAATAACAAACAGGGAGAGATGAGACCGCGCCCAATCCCGATAAAACATCGCCACCTCGCGAGGGTTATTGCAGTTCGCCTTCGCTTTTCCACTCAGATGAATGTATCGATGGCCATTGTGGGCAAGAGAAAATATTTAGTCACTCGTTGAGGAACATTTGTCTCGCAGGATTAGCAAAGTGGCCGGGAATGCGAGAAACGCAACGGTTTTAAACAACCCTCATTATTAACAGATTAAATAAAATATTGTCACTGAATGCGATCATCCACGCGTGAAATATTCCCGGGGGCGAACGGCCCAGTATATGTAAACAGAAAGGGAACAACTATTATTATGATAACGCCGCCACCAATCGGAACAGCGGGGACATTCTTCCACACGGATGCGCTGATCCCGGCAGGGAGCCATATTACTTTTATTAAATCTCTCATTCTTCGGGGATTAAAATTTGTACGTTTGCAGAGAGCGTACATAATCGGGTCGTTTCACAATGATATATTTGAATTGTATCTGTCTTTATTAAAAATCAAAACATTCGTGGGTACCTATCGGGCGTGATTCAGTCGGGCGGCAGATCCGCCGAGCCGCGAAATAGAACCAGATGGAGCAAACAGACACAGCTGGGTTCGCACAGTGTCACTTACATCTCAATACCCCACTACACTTTTCTTCTTGTTTACACATGCGACGTTCGTACAATTAAAACACGAAATTGCCTCAAGTCCTTTAGCTAATCACCCACAAACACAACACGGCACGTGGACGAAAACTTAACATCGCATTTCATTTTTTTATTTTAACACGACCTGTTGCTTGAACGTAACTACCCCAAATTTGGCTTTCGCATTGAAATAAATCCGACCCAAAATTTAAAAATTGCAAAGATATCCAGTTTTGTACTAAAAATAAGACTTTCATTTCAGTTGGCATATCATATATTTGAGTTAAAAATACTCGCGAAAAACTACCCCTAGAATTAAATAATAACTTTCAAATCAAAATTACTCAATTAGATTAGTTTTATTCACTTTTTATTATATTTTTCGGTGTTTCGATTCGATTACCACCTTAATGAATTCCATTTTTCAGTGAAAATTTTGATTTTGATCAAACTTTTCGAAGTTTCAAATTTCGTCTTTTTCTAATTTTGAATCTTTGCTAATCAATTGAACATTTAAATTAGTACCTATTTTTAAAGTTCATTTCGTTCTATAGGTAATCCCAACATTTTTCTTTTAGGTTTTGTTGCATCCATAACCCCTATAAGGGATTTCCTTGGGGTTTTGTAGGTATTGTTATCGATCTGTCTGTAGATATGTGCAGAGACCTCACAAAACCAACTTAATTTATTAGTTTTGTAATTTCGTATTTGCAACATATCATTTTCTCCCTCTAACCTTCATTTTCATAGGTCCGTGAAGTTAGCACGGTCATTAAAAGCACTAACGACGGTACATGATCACATCGTTGCTTCCGATTGTCCGATCGTTAGTGCTTTCAACGAGGGTAGGAAGTCAGCACTACACAAGGAGGGGGTCGATTTTTCGGAAACGGCCGGTCGTGCTGATGCAAGTTATGAAGCACTAAGAGGCACTAACGAAGCACTAACGATTAGTACTTGTCCGGTCGATAGTGCTTTCAACGAGGGTAGGAAGTTAGCACTACACAAGGAGGGGGTCGATTTCTCGGAAACGGCCGGTCGTGCTGATGCAAGTTATAAAGCACTAAGAGGCACTAACGATGTGATCATGTACTGTAGTTAGTGCTTTTAATGACCGTGCTAACTTCACGGACTTCATTTTATGCCATGAAATTTTAATTTCCATGGCCCGACTAGTTTTCGTGCCGCCTGTCACTTTACTGGCCGCATTTGTCACATTGCTAAATGCCTATAATGACTCCTGCCATCACTGACAGCCTGACATTAATCAAAAATTTTCAGTGGGTATGGTAAAATACGATTTACCAGACTCAAACGGGTCTGGGAATGCGGCGATTACTAGATTGTATGAAATAAATAACTATTTTGCTCAGAGCGAAATTAAAGTCATCGTCTTCCTTTGTTTTGTGTTTGTCACCGAGGTCTTCCTCGACCATCATCAGAGGGCTACTATTTTCTAATTTTCATACTGGACTCTAACAAGGAAATGAAAGTTCCCACTATTCAAATTAGGTGTACAATTGTACTTTGTACGTTTCGACTGAAATCTTCGTATTTTATCGCATTCGGTACGCGGAATTATTCGAATTTCAGGCAGAAGTACAGTCGAATTACCGGTGGTGAAACCTGAAACCACGCTTGTGTATACCGTATCTAAACTAAACTAGCTCCCCCCCCCCCCCCCTGTAACTTTGGCAGAATTGCCTGTAGAAATATAAAATTTGGTGGAAGATGGGTAACCACGAATTCAATACTCACAATGGTATGTTTCTATATAGGTTGTTGGAATGTTTTTATCAGTTTACCTATATGTAATATCATATCAATAAAAATTCAAAATTATTTGGTCCTTCGAGCCTGGATTTTTTTGGAGTATACAGTACAGTGCGGGATTCGTGTGGAGTGTCAGCAACACCACAAGCAACACGGTAATCTCCAAAGTCAACAATTCAACAAGATGAGCGGCGACTTCTGGTCGCAATCTCAAGGTGTCCATCACCAGGTCTTAATCATAACTGAAGCATAGAGGCAGTTATCACAATTCAGAGCAGAAGCGTATAACATGCCGTCTCCCAGCAATCGAGAATTTTATAAAATGGTCTGAACATCCCTATATCTAATTAACAGGCATGCGAGATATCAATTGGTCTCGCAGTTCTATCTGAACTCTCCCCGTATGAAATTCAGAAGATACGAGGGTAGTAATAACAGTACAAATCAGTTTAGGTAGGTATCAAAAGAAATACTGGTAGGTATATTCTATTAATTATTAATAATCATTGTCTCCACAATGGGATAACGTATCACACAAAATATTCCCCCAATCAAGAATAATCGATTAGCAAACTAATTACTGAATTATAACACAACTTTTCACTAATAAATTGATACTCCGCACAAGAATTAGCACGTATACGACCAAGTACAAGTAGAACATCTAAAGGCAACCTTGGAATAAAGTTAGATATCGACGCCAAGAAGTAAGCTCAGTTCTCGCATCCACCTGAAAACAATCAAAAGAGAACCTCCTTAAGCCACAGCGCTCGGTATATAATTACGATAGTTCATTAATGCCTGAAGGACCTCGCCCTACTCGTAAGGTCGCACTAGGCGGAACTGCACTGCAAAGGAGCGACGCGGCACGACGCAGACAAATATTATGTAATTGAGTTTGGATGAGATATCCCCAACAAAGGTGACTTTTTCACCAATTCTATCGCGCCGTGGCGTGCCGCGCCGGTAGTGCGGTACTTATAGCAAGGTACGCGGCACTGATATTCACTCATGTTTGCCGTACAAGGTACGCGGACAAAAGTTTGTTTATCCAAATTGTCCTCGACGAGGAAGAATTTCAGCCATCTTGCTCAAAAGATACCCTATGACTGTTGAACAAAAATATTGCAGTGTCGCCCAGTGTAGTCTTACCTTTTGGCCAACGTCTTTAAACGGAAGTGGTGGCCTACAATAAATGTGATGGCATATAATCCTGAATGTGCAAAATAGTGACCAACTAATACGCTAAAGAGTTACGGAAATTATTCCTTTGTTCAGGATCAAATCTTGACATTAAATCTCCTTCACCCCTTCACCCGTTGACCCATTTGACAGCAAATAGCCGCTCGTTATCAGCGGGTGGAAGATAAGTCAAAGGCGTTGACAATCGCAGACGAATGGTGAGCTTAATTAAAGTTTACCCAAACTGCTACGTCGAACCAAAAAATCGTATGAAATGTGACGTATCTGGAATTAGCACTAAAAAATCGAACTGAAGCGTGAACGAAAATTAAAACCCTAAAAGGAATCAAAGGTAACCCTCCGCCGTTGATGTCATAAACTGTGCATATCTCTTAAATGAGAGGGATAATTGCAGATGAAGCAACAATACGATAAGAAAAAAAACGCAATTACAATCCTCACCACTATAGGAGTTATAGGTGAATCCGCCCTAATTACAGCGGAAACCCTAATTTAATGAATCCAATCGCCATAGATTAATAAATATGGATGATGACACTAATTCCATGCGTTCTAATTTACCCTGTCAGCAGTTTGTGTTAAACGAAGTGTAACGTGATACGGTTCTCGACAGAAAGAGGAAGATGAAGGACGACAACCAAATACAACAATAATAAGGCTTCGTAAATCGTTACAAGCGACGCATCAAATGTGTGTGTAGAGCAAAATTCACTCAGTCGAAACAGTACAATAATGTGCAACGAAGAAAGCAACTTGCGGTGACTTGCTGTAGATTTGTCCAAATAGTGGCAAATCTGAGGAGTTTCCTGATTAATGATGTAGGCAAGATCAGAGTGATGCATGAGTTCCATTACCTTCGAGGATGCCTCTCCGGTCAAGTAGCGAAAGTATTCATGGAATGATAAGCTCAGTGTAGAGCTACAATGTAGCGTAGGAACAACTAATGACTCGTTAGAATAACAAGCGCGTAGTTTTGCGCAACCATATCAAAATTGATAAAAAGTACACTGGGTGTTCTAGTATTTATGGCGGCCAGTATAGATTTTTTCAAACTTTGAAGCCGCCTTAAAAAATATGAGGGTTGATTTAGCCCCGCTACTCCTCAGCCAGGTGTACTATTCTGTGCTTGGAGAAGTATCGGGCAAGTTTTCAGCGTGCCTCAAATACCTACCCAAAAATGTGTATCACTTCTCGGATTATGATCTATGATACTGGTGTCGATAATCCTAGTAACGTTAAAACCTTGCGGGCTTTACGCTACCTGATACAGCACTGGTACCTTGCGTTCAAGCATTCGGTAGATCGGTCTTGAACTCAAGGATCTCCGCGATTGCTATCCGATTCAACTGGCTTTGAGAAGAAGTCGCTTGAACTGAGTTTGGAAGTTAAGGATCGCCGCCGCCGACCTTAGGAGCCACATCGAGGCAATATTCTTTCCGTTTAAGTAAATTAAGGTTTGGTTATATCATTGTTTAAATCCACCTGTGTCAGGGTCCAGTAAAAACCTGAAATTTAAATTAAGGGGAAAGCTTCCTGATTTTCCTATACCTGCATCCGGTAGTCTTGATCAGAATCCTATATTGAATAACTCTATAATTACAGCTAATTAGCAGCCCGTTTATTATCAACCGACTTTGTGGTTGCACCGACTTTATGGTTCAATGGTATAGCGTTGGGCTATAAATCAGGAGGTCGGGTGTTCGAACCTGGGTTGAGGTGAATTTTTCTTCTGTGGCAGAATTACCTTAGACTTGTTTCGAGCATTCTGCCGGCTACTCCGAATTAGGTTTTCCTGCAGTTTTCCTAATTCGTAAGGTAAATACCGGAGTAATATAGAACAACTTAAGACCTTCTGCAGAGATAACTCTAAAAAGCATTATGCGGGTCACTCTGTAATTGGGTGCAAGCCTGTTGAGGGTCCAGAACAAGAGAGGGATAATAAATAAATAAATAAATCAACACCACGTTCCGGTTCCAGAAATAAAACTACGAGAAACTACCCAAGGTTCGTAAAGAGAGTAGGTTGCCTCGTGTCGGTGTCTCCAGACCCAGCACCGGCTCCGTTTCGACTGTTGCATAACATAAAGCGCTTTCTTTCGGTGATCCAAACGCGTTTGGATTGTCAAATCACGTTCTTTCGAAGTGTGATCTTATAATCATGATTGCTAAAATCGTGAACAAACTGAACATAAAAGTTTTATGACACGAATTCCTAACCTATAAATGCAAGGATATTTTTGCTCCAATGTTAGATTAGTCAATATTTGTAACTGAAGAGGAGCATAATCGTGCAAGTACTTCCACTTGTACTTAAATTATTTTCATAATCCAAACAAAAAATACGTAATTCGAATGCAAATGTGCACTACGTAAACTTAATCATACTTTGATTTAAATTCGCGCGTTCTTTCGTAAAACGTGATCCTACGAATCACGATCTCGAAATCATGATTGCGAAGTAGCCGAAAGAAAGCGCCTATATATATTTTGTTATAATATTTTCTTCCGTAATTAAATAGTCTTAAATTACGACGAATTTCTATCTCTGGTCAGTCGGCTAAAGTTACCCGAAGGCAGAACCCCGTTAGGTTTACAAGTCCTTACTCCAAAAGTCAGAATCCGATTCGGAATTACCAGTCCCCACCTATTGCAGCCCAACAGCAAGTGAATATCAATGTTGCCTTTATTATCGGCCAGGTCAACCTCAATACTGTGGTTGGGATGCTAAAGAGCAACAGTGGAACTGTCAATTGCAGAGTTCTGTTTGATTCAGGATCCGAAACCAATTTTCTTAGAGAAGACATAGCTGCCCAATTGAAAGTGCTATATCTCCGGTAAATGTTTGGCATTACTTCTTGAAAATCCATTACTAAAAACCGATTCAATGTTACAATGAAAGCCATTAAAACTCATCTTACCAAATGAACCTCGAATAGGTCTTGCTATCATAAATATTCAATAACCTACCTGCTACTTCAATCGCAACTGATGAGTTAAATATTCCAGAAAATATCCAATTGGCCGATCCAACATTCCATTAATCAGAAAAAATCGACTTATTACCTGGAGCCTGGAGCTGAAGTATTTTGGAGCTCTTGAATGACGGCACTATACATTTGCGAAAAAATAGTCCGTCGTTTCGAAATACTAAGCTTAGTTGGGCTATCTCAGGCAGAATGATCAATGTATGTAGTACGCATCCGAACTCAAGCATATGTTATTTGGCGAGAACAAATCAAGAAATCTGTCAACAACTGGAAAGATTCTGGAGACTTGAAGATTCTCCATTATATCCGCATTCCGCAATCGCAAGATTTCAATTGCGAACAACATTTTTTTGGACAATTGCTCTAGAAGTTCTAGCGGACAATTCCTGGTAAGGATTCCAGTGTTAGGTATTTTTCGTGTGCTTGCTTGCCTATTTGTCAATGTATAGAATTGATTTATGAAAAAGAGCACCTTTTTTTTCAATGAAAATATAATGTTTAACATACCTTAATTAAAAAGTTGTGTTGATGCCTAATATGACTACAATGTATCCCACACCTCAAAAAGTCCTTCAGAAAACGTTATGGGAACTTGAGTTTACGAAGCGTGGGAGAACAACTTGAAAAAGCATAAAGTGGCACTATGGCCGAAATCAGCACAGCCTCGATGGCCAGGGGCATTCTTAATCTTCCTAACTAGAGGGCAACCTGGTTATTATTCAATATCGATATTAGGTAAAATTGAAAAAGTTTGTTTGTGGATTAAAATTCCGTTTAGATTTTTGACGATGAAAGATAACATAATTATAAAACCGAGTATAAAACCTACTATGCCTACTTCGTTAAATTTCAAAAATAATTAACTTTACTGGTGATCGTGAATTTAAAAAAAAACTCATCATAAAACAACCCAAAACTGCGTCCACTTAACAAAAGAAATTTGTTATTCAGAAATTGTACCTATATATCAAAGCGCAATTGGGAACGATTAGGACCTACTTGAATAGAATAATTTATTTGCTTCAATGATTGTGGGGGTATCATACTACTCATTCACATACTTCATACAATATTGCTAGTAAATGTGTCCGTGAATCGAAATACCTAGATCTTCACTTCCTTTTGCACCTCTGCTTAAACGAGCTTAAATTGTAGAGAGATATGTTGAAATCAAATTCAATATTGAAATGTGTAATACTCTGATGGTAGAGAAATTAAAACCTTGATCTGGCAATACATTACAAGAAACTGTCGAAAGTTAAGAAATAAATTATAAACGAAATGAAATTAGGGATAACTGCGTGGCATTGAATATTAATCTTGCACTTGGGTAAAAGAAAGGTAGTCTAGTGGTACAATAAATTTTTATTAAGCGTTTGGTATTAAAAACATTAATCAAGAAATGGGTTCACTGTCCACTAAACACTTACTTTCAAATTACAGTAAGTCCGCAGCTGAAAGCTATTGTACATATAAGCGCGCAATAGCAGCGTTGTCGGATAAATTTACGGCCGATTTTATTACTTTTTATTCGGAAATTTCATTGTACGTATGCAAATAAAACATTTAAATGCGTCTCCAAATCACGATCTATTGTTTCAAGAATCGACCAAATAAATGGCAGCTCAGTGTTTGCGATTCTTCAGTAATGCAATATTGATTTAAGGAATCCACTTCGCCGAGGAGACAAAAAACAACGACTCCTGTAATGCATTATCGCTATGTTTCAGCGTTAGCTAATATTATTTTTAGCGAAGAAATACAAAAAAAAAAGAAGAACGAAGTAATGTACATTGTTTTGATGCTACTACGCTTTTAAAAAGCTCGGTTTTTTATTCAAGATGGAAAACTTGAGGAATTTGTCTTCGAAGGGAAAAAACAAAAGGTTTATTATATTTTTACGCCAGTAGAAATTTCTGCCGTTTTAAATCACGGACTGGATTTATATCGGCAGTATTTCAATTGGAGGTGAACGTTTTATCCCGCTATTCTAACAGACAACTAAAAGTAGTGTAAATTGAAGGGCTTGACTTGCCTACCTAATATACCTTTTTTTCTGACAATTATATATGGCATAATCTTTAGAAAATCTTACAAATCGTTTTTTTAGTTTTCCTATGTGAATCAACAATTTTTCGTGCGCGTTTGCTGTCTACGACGTATCCGAACATTTTACAAGAACGATTTATATTCCAGGGAAATCGCCG
Source organism: Photinus pyralis (assembly GCF_008802855.1). Lineage (NCBI taxonomy): Eukaryota > Metazoa > Arthropoda > Insecta > Coleoptera > Lampyridae > Photinus > Photinus pyralis. Next base: position 19,140,803 of record NW_022170596.1, read on the forward strand.
GCAGTCACCCAAACGCTTTTTTTGCTAATTATGTTTTTCATGTAGTGATGTTTCGGTTTGGCTGAAATTTTAAGGTAAAAAAATATTGGGTGGAAGCAGGGGTGGAAGGCTTTCCAAAGTAGTTAATCAATTGTAAGGTTTCATTTCAATGAAACATAGGTAATGGAATTTTTGTTAGAAATGCCCAATTTTTACTATGCACAAGCACTTAGACTTGCACAATCCTAAAATTTAACCGCATCTATAAAATCCACATAAAGTTCAAGGAAAGGTTTGTGCTTTATTTTTGCTTTATTTTTCCGTGTTGCAAAATTTCAATGAGCGAGCTGCGTATTTTACACCTGTGGTTTTCGGTAGAAACGCAAAACCAGAAACTTAATTTAGGGAGATCTAATGATTAATTGAAATGAATTTAGTTCGACAAGGTAATATTTTCATCATTGTGACAATTTTGTTAGCATATTGTCGTTTTATCAACTCCTTGAAAATAACAAAAAGATACAGCCTTAAACGTTCAGAAGATACATGGTGGTCAGTAGGGAGATAACAGGTATTTTATAGGCTAATACGAAATTTGAAACCTGAGATATGACTGTACTAATAGGTATACAGTCTGTTTGATTTTAGCTGTCACAGTGGATTACTTAGGCGGCGTTCATACTGAGGCGATAAATAAGGTTCACAGTCGCGCGATATCGCCCGCTGTATGTATCTCCTTGCAATACATTTCTCCTATGAGATATCGCCTTAGGCGCGGTTCCCACTGGAGCGATACGATAAGCGATGCAACAGGCGATTCGATAAGCAACCCGATCCTGATTCGACACCGATCACTCATAATCGTGCAAACGTAATGGAAGCAACTTATCTGGTACACACTGGAGCGATCGCGATACTACACCGATAATTATCGGAGTCGCGTCGGGACGAGAGACATAGCTGCCGGGTCGCTTTGAGCGCATATCGTTCGACACGTCCGATTAATCATGCCGGGTCAGCAAGAAGACGTGCAATCCTCTATTTCCTTCGTGAAATTGGTGGGAGCAGAAAGCGTGTTTATGGAACTATGCATTGAAAAGTTATAGAAGGACTGATTTGACAGGTGTTACGTGGAAACAAATAGCTGAAAAGCTTAAAGCACCTTACGCGAATATGCTTTCCATCGATGGAGCCAATACAATTGGGCAGATTCCATAGTTCGCAGTAGCGCTCTGAGGAACTCATGACGAGTGATCAAAACAACTGCCCTTTTGCTTATCCTAGAGGCTACATTATCGCTCCAGTGTGCACTGGAGTGTAGCGAGGATAAAAGTTGCATCGGGCGATAAAAGATTGCTCATGTTGCATCGCTCCAGTGGGAACCGCGCCTTAGGCGACATTCATACTCGTGCGATATACGATAAACGATACATCACAGGCGATATGCACCACTTTGAGCGAAATCGTTTGTACGATCGCACAACTTATCTATTACCTTATTTATCGCCTCCCATGAATTTCAAGAATCTGTCCATGCGTATCGTGTATCTCCTATCGTTTATCGTCTATCGTCTCGGTATGAACGCCGCCTTAAAAAAATATTACAGAAGAAAAGTTGTTTTACATTTAATTTTGCATAATCTGTTATAACGAAGAAAAAAATAATTGAAAACTTGCTAAACTTGCAAAAAAATTGCAACGTCAGCTTATTTTTTACCGAGCTTTATTTAATTCGATGAATTGTAGGAGTAACAGAACACGACTAATTTCCAGCGCGTAATTCCAAACCATATCCAGATAAGGAGGCGACAAATACGATTTAGAACAATTAATCCATTACAGAAGAAGATGACGAAAGCTCACTTTTTATTCTAGTCGACAAAATGAAAGCTTGAAACTACCATGAGTAATATTTGTTTGGGAGAATCTGAACTCTTTTATCACTTAGACATTTTACTGCTGCGTAATTCGACGGGACGGGACGGGAAGTTAGAAACCACGGTTTTCAGAATTTATTTTGGGATGACAAAGGTTAGTGCAAGATTGGTTCCAGGAATACTTTCGCCATTCCAAAAGCGTGTTCGCATATAGACCTGTGAGCAGTTCTTGGCGCCCAGGGGAGATGAACCAGATTTTGTTATTTATCAACCGACTTGTTACTGGAGAACCTGGGTTCATCATTTATGAATTCAAACAACTCTCCCAAGTTTAAAGTCACCTGTTCTGCAGGAAAAGTAATGGCAACCATTTTTTGGGACTCTCTTGCTGATTGATTATATGAATAAGGGTATTACGGTAACGGGGGAGTATTATACAAACCTGATGCATCGCCTTAGAAGTCCAGACTCAAAAGCTGCTTGGTTTTGAAAAAATTGAACATCCGCTTTATAGTCCCGATCTAGCACCCAGTGACTATTCGTTGTTCTTCAATCTCAAAAAAAAACACTAAGAGGAACAAAACTTTGAAAGAGTGACGAAGGAAGTACCTATAGCAACTGTCGAGGACCATTTTGCAGACGAACCAAATTAATATTTTATATTGGATAAAAGATGTTATTGAAATGGGGTTATACCTGTAGGTATTCAAATAAGCAGGGGAAATATATTGAAAAATAAAATGTTGTTGTTGCACTAGTCTTTTGTTTTCATATCTAGTCCGGGAATATAAAAACGACGCCTCAAAATTTGTTCATGGTTAAAGATGGCCGCGTTAACTAATTAGTTCCATGTGGGAACGGATCCAGAGAAGAGAGAATCAAAGCATTCAGTTATACGGGCGCAATAAAAATAAAGTGATTACAGTTTCCACAGGGTATCAAAATAATTAGGATACGTATTTGGGGATTGTGTGAATGTTGTGCTTACGCAATGAAAATTTCATTCACGTGCTTGTAAATCGACCGAAAACCGGATAAATCGATCCGCTTGAAAAAAAGTTAACCCATTGCATTTGGGAAAACTACGTGATTAGCTTCCGTACTCATTTTGATTCGAGGGAAAACTGTAAAGGAAACAAAAAACATGGCAATATATACCAGCTCCAGCTACTCACTAAAGAAGAACTATCTTGTTCAAATGCATTTAAACATCCGCTTAGATTGCTTTGGTGTATAATTAATACTCTACCAATCAACTCGGCCATCGCTGTGCATTCAGTTTGAAAAACTCCTTCCGTTACAAACTCAGGTTCAATTTCAGTAAGCCAATTTCCATCTCCTCGAACCCTAGGCAAATCAGTAATTCCAAGGTTGGACGACTTGACGGTAGTATATACATCCTATATATAAGGTAATTTGTATTTTTATATTCAATACAGATTGTGTCCTTCAAGGACTTTGATTAGTGAAATGTTGTGTTGTTAGTACCATAAAAATAGAAATGATTTGAGAAGGAATAATTAATTACAGATACAGATAGATGATACCTTTTCCTACAAATTGGGTTTAGGCGTGTAATTGGGTAAGCGCGTGCGCAGACCACCCTAAGTAAAATTGGTGCAAGAAATGTTGTAAATCATGTGGATGGAAACGTATGAAGAATACCTTGCATTTACTCAGAAAGTCCGGTGGTTTCTTAATCTGTTTGTGAGTTCACAAACATCCATTTTAAAATTTCCGCAGGGTTTTCCCGTTTTGGAATAGAAATGCAAAAAAGGACGTAACTTCTGTTACCCGAAATATCTTCACTTTAAAGATTTAGGTCCTGCACATTTCGCTAATGTGACTCTGCAATGTCCCGAACTGTATTTTAGATAACGATGCATTAGGTAAAAATGTCCAGGGAGTTCAGTCTGGACCGGCAAAGAGGACGGCTGTCCCTGGAGAGTTCTGTGTTTACTTTCTTTACTTTACCTACTTTAGTAAAGAATTCGGTAAAGTTTGAACGCGAGGAGGATCCAGGCTTAAATTGGGCTGAAGCCCAAGTGGAATTTGTCTTTATAAAGACATGAATGAATAAAGCGAATTAAACGCGTGGTCTTAATTAAATTGTGGCAAAACAGTGTAGAAACAGTTGTCAACAGGACAACAGAGTCAACAGTACTAGGGTTAAGGTTATGACTAAATCCTGGGAGAAGCGGCAACGCCAGGCATATATTAAAGTATGAAGTATCAAGATACTTTAGGTAAAAATGTCCTTTGAACAATAGGCTCCTGATCAAAGTAGTCTGAAAAGATCGGGTCAATTGATGATGTGCATCAATTCATTATTTGGTGGTGGATCTGTTGTACCACAACTTGACACAATGAAAGTTTGTCTACTCAGTGTATCAGTGTCCAAATTAACAAGAAAATGCTCAAATCGTAACCTCATTTTAAAGTCATTTCATCCCCTTAGGCGGGGTCGTGTAATACATAATTTGGAAACTACACATCTTTAACCAGGTCTAGATTTACTTTTGATTGCTATCGTTTTGGTTACATAAACACGGCGATTATTGCTAGTAGGTATTGCGGTATTTAACCGTGGGAACATATTTCGGCAGTTGGCGGGCCCGGTCAAATTTTGGCAATTGGCCCGCAGTGCAAAGTCAAATTTTGGCAATTGGCTCGTGGTGCAAGATCTTGAACTAATGATAAAGATTATATAAATCCACCATTTACTGTATCATATTCAAAATGTACACCATGTCACCATTATAACAAGTACATGCACATTTTGAAACATTCCTGATAACCATGGAAATCAAAATTTGTGTTAGATCTGATTTAGACCACGAGTCAGCCCACCATTTAAATTTTGTAGAAGAGTAGACATGAAACAAGAGAAGGTGGGGTAATCTGTGGTTTCCTTACAGAAGCAGTTTGATTGTTTCGAGTATTTCAGAAACTGATTTCTTAAAGCTTAGTAAGGGAACCTTATGTAGCTTTGAGTTTGTAAGAATGGGGATACAATAAATGCATTCATAAAGATCATAAAGAGCAAAATTTTTAAATTATATAAAAGGTATAATTTATAATCAAATCGCATTAACTACAATGAGATAAGGCGAAAAATTAAACATCAAATCATGAGTGTATTTGTATCATGCATCAAATAAGAATAGCTTATCGTATCTATGTTCAGGGTATCGAAAAATTGATTTTATAATTGCACAGATTTGTATATTGTGATAATAGATTGTCAACAATTCTGGTCTTATATCAGCTCTAAAAGAGGTAACTCCAGAATTCCCGGTCAAATGTATTTTAATAATATGAAATTTACTTCTGCTCATTGTTGAAAATTTCTGTGAATTTTTTAGTAGTGTTTTTGCACCTGATAATGTTCCTTATACTAAACCGCACGGTATTGATCCTTGGTCATCTTTCTGTATTACTCGGGCCACTGAAGATGATAGTAAAGAGTGCTTTTCGAAATTAAAAAATAAAAATACCGCCGGACCGGATCAAATTTCTGCGTTTCTAATTAAGGATTGTGCCAATGTATTTATTAAACCTATTACATGGCTGATAAATATGTAACTTTGCCAAAATCTATGAATTATTCCTTTATTCTAGACTATATTTTAATGTCAGGAGTTCTATACCTGCGTGCCATATTTATCGATCCATCTGCACCTCCAGGGCCATGCCATGTCATATACGGATATATCAAAGCTAGTATCAAAGGCATTTGATCGGATTAGCATTTATTCTAGGTATAGCTTATTCTCGGTATATACCTTCATTGTAAAATTGGCCCTTAGTTATACAATTTTAGTCCATAAACTTTATAAATTCAGCTTTAATAATAATTTACTTCGCCTATGTCGTCCTTGCCTAGAACATCGCCTTCAGTATGTGTCATATGAGTATAATAATTACAATTATATGGTTTACTTACCAACATCTGGTGTACCCCAAGGTTCTAACCTAGCCCCCCTTTTATTTCTTTAATTATAACTTAGATAACCAGAGTCTGAGAAGGGTTAAGGGTAGATATTGATGTTTACTCTAAATTGTCATTTAATTTGCACATAAGTAAACTTAAAAATGATTCTCTCCGATTACTTGGGTTTGTTATTAGGAATTCCAAAGCTTTTACTGATATACTGGTGATTAGGTCATTATATTTTGCTACAATTCGATCTAAGCTTGAGTATCTGCATCATTAATATGGGGTCCAATGTATAATGTGTATAAATTGTCTTTGGAATCTGTCCACAGGAAATGTTGTAAATACTTATACTTTAGAATGCATCGCACCTATCCCGATTTACACTGCGATCATGACGAACTATTGTTAGCAAATAATATGGACTGTAGAAAATCGTAGAATAAAAACGAGTATGTCTTTTCTCCATAACCTTATCCACAATAAGATCGATTATCCTGATTTGTTACAATACCGTAACTTTTTATTTATTTATTTATTTATTTATTTATGTATTTATTTATTTATTTATTTATGTATTTATTTAATTATTTAATTCGGCCGGCAGGTTCGAACACCCGACCTCCAGATTTATAGTCCACCGCTCTACCATTGAACCACAAACTTTTATGTTACCCGTGTTGGTTATCGTGGTAACGATACATTTTATTGTGAATATAATATTTTGAAGAATTCGCCATTTTATAGAATGTATTAGTATTCTAACATGTTTTTTAAAAACTATGATATTTTGAATTTATCTAGGGTTCAATTTTTAGATTTTCATTGTTAGAAATTATTACTACTCATATATTATATATTTGAATTTTCTTTTTTGTTGCTGTACTTGCTTGCGTATTTGTTTATGGATTTTGTCCGTTCATTGGATACTCATCTCTTGGGCAAAATATACATTGTTATTATTATTATTATTATCCATACCCATACATCCAGCCGTCTACGAGTCAAGACAGATTCGCATTAATTTGAATGGAAAAACTTCACCCCCTTTTATCTCTGGATATTAATTTTGCCATAACTGAATATGTCAGTCATAAGAACCTTTAGTGAATCAGTTTTTCAACACTGCGTTTAACAATCATATCATCAAAACTAATTAAGAACTCACCTGCAATTTTCCACAGATAACACCTGAAACAAATGACAACGTTAGATTCTATGCAATTCTCAACAAGTACGTATTGACGCATTGAAATGGAAGGAATCGGTGTACCCCAATAAAAAGAAAATCAAAATTTCCCTACGTATTTTTCCAAATATTAATGAACCTCATACATACAGCAACACTTTATAATCCTCCTGCCAACTGGATTGATCACACAGGCCATTTACTCCACTCAGCTCGAAACAACCCAAAAAATAACCAGGCATTGTTGATGGCTGCACTTTATTACAGTAAGCATATGGAATACAGATTCGCTTATTTTGTGTTATTACTAAAAGCTTTAGTGGACCCTACACGCATTCGCTTTTGTTAATATATCTTCAAACTTTATTATGGTTATCGTCGATAAATCGAACTTGTCGATATGTTTACGAAACCGGGAAATTTTTTTATATAAAACATAGAGGAAGTTTAATTTGCATCGTGGAAAAATTTCATTAATACGAGAGATGGTGATACTTCCTGTATTCGAGCAACCCCTAAATACATATGCATAAGAATCGTTTTAGAATATAAAAGGAAGTGACATGAATTAAGCATTATATCAATTTTGCGCCTGACAAGTCAGATCGAATGACAGAAGGTTAAATGATATTTTCAAGCACACGTCTTTTACCCCAAGGCATACAGCCAACCCCTCCATTTATTCTAAACGATTTATTAAAGCTTACTTTTTAATCTAAAGCAATAGATTAAAGTGCGTCTAAGGAAGCATTCCATTAAAAATTGTTTTAATTATTCTTTTCTTGCAAGATTTTTTTGAATTTATGTTATTTTCAGAATGGACCAAATCAATGTTTTGTGGTAATCAATTAGGAAATTACAGTACAGTTATTAAATACATTATTCGTATAAGTATTAATATTAATCGTCCCACCCAAAACATACACACTATACCTACTTGATATCAGTTTACACACCTAAAGCTGTGTATGAATATCATTGAAAATGACGCAGAGAAAAATCACGCTACAATGAGGCTTACAAAAGAAAAGACGATTATGATCATATCCATGCGTACATCTGTAATGTACGTGCATTCATCATCACCAAAAAACCGCTAGGAATCTAACCACATCCTTATACTCGCCATGAATTATTTTTATAAATTCACGGAATAAAGGAATACAATATTTCTGGCCGTATATCATATTAAAGTTGTATTTATAGAATTTCGTTAGCTGTCACCGTTATTAATGTCTTCTATAACCTGTCATTTTTATCGTTCCACCAAATCAAAAAAAATTAACAAATATCATATTTTACCGAATCAACTAGTACCTTAATTTATTAATCACATTCAGGCTGTAAAAAAGGTAGGTCAGAGAAATCCTGTGTGTCTGCTTCGGCGAATTGATTGACAACTATACAATAATATGTCAATGATTATGTACGTTAGCAATAATTAGTGAGAGCATTTCTGTTGTCTTCTTCTGAAACCCCAATGCAGATGGATATTTGAAGGGGTTGTGAATTGACAGATCATTTTCGGACCATCTGTACACTAATTTGGAAATGTACACAGAATGATTGTGTCCGGAAACCGAAAACATTGCTAATTAAAAGCGAGTTTATTATTTCAAGAAGTGGCGAAGCCCTCGGTGTCATATTGCTGAATTTTAGAAAGATATAATTAAACGGAACATGCACGAATTTCACATCTAATGTATAAACGAAGTGTTGCGCCTTTATTCTGTTTGAGGTTGAGTGAGAGATATTGGCATAAATTAGCAGCATATGACTCACAAAACTTTTTCTTAGCACCATACAAAGAAAATGCTATTAGTAATAAGGGGGTCAGATTTGGCACAGATATAGCTTAGCTTAGGGAAAGGATTTTTATGCGTAGCAATTACTGGTTGCTCAGGTCTCCTGAGTGCAAGGGCAGAAAAAAGCTCACAAAACAACGAAAGTAAGGAGTAGCACTACAAAAAGGAGCCGCCATGTAGGCTCACTCGTAACAAATATAAATAGCTGAGGAATAATATTCATATACAGTTTTTTGATAAAAAGACACCACGCCCACTATCGCTATTATCTAAGGAATGGTGATCACAGAAATTTCTTCAACAGCATTTCCATTTAGTTTCCTTTGACTGGATTCTCGACAGAGGAAAATGTATAACCAAAAGGAAATGTATTATTAATTTTTCGTTACATTTTCGATTTATTTTATTATTTATTTCTTCCAAAAACCGTTTGCCTTGCTTGTGGTACTAAAGGGTCTTTTAAAACGTAGCCAGGAATGAAAAGTTAGGTATATTACACAGTGAATGCCAACAATCATAAATTAATAATTGATGGAATTTAATCTTCATATTTTATAGCCATCACAAATGATACCCTTTTCCATTGCAGAAGCACATCCTAGCTTCCGACTCTTGAGTACAAAATATGAGTTAATATCACAGGTTTAAATACCAAAGATAATGACGGGACATCCTGTATGTGGGAATATTTCAATCTTTTAAGTGCAAATCTGGTAGGTTATTTATGATTAAGTACAGAGTTGGTTTGTTTTATTTGAATTGGTATTTCAGTGATTTTCCTCTTAGAAATTTGCTAGATGCGTAATTTCTCGTTTTAATTTTATCGCTGTTGTAAATGAGACAATTTAGATGAGGTGTTAGAACTAAGACACACCTGGTCGTTTGCCTATCGCGCGAAAATTAATTAACGCACGTGTTTTTTCGCTGTTAAGGGATAAGGTCTTACGAAGAATTGCGCGTATCATATTCGAAAAGTGGGAACGTTTGGCACGTTCTCTAAAATGGTTAAAGGAGTTTATTTGATGGTGGAAGTGGTGTTTCCTTATATACTGAAGACGAGTAAACGAGGCTGTTGCTCCTACTTTTCGCCACGGTTGAAAAGCGTTTTGCGGCTAAATTATTAAATGATTATTAAATTATATTGAAGACGCGGTTCGTCATTTTTATAACAAATCGATGCAGAAAAGAGTTAACCAAAGTGGTGTAAGAAGTGTAACGCGTGTTGTTCGATTACGGAAGAAGATTTGTCGAGTTGAAAATACAAGCAGTTGTAGTACAGCGAGGCATTTTGTTAAGGTTCTCTTCTTATTAAAAGTTAAAAGTTTCTACCGTCCGAACAGCCATCGAAAATTTCTTCATCTAATTCATCGAACCAGTTTTGTTTGTCATCTAATTCTGTTATGAAATTTTCGGAAGCTGTCAGCGTTTGTGTGTGAATTAAGTGCGCCTAAATATCGCAAACCTTGTACGGCCAGATTATTTGGATTATTAAAAAAAAAAAAATTTAAGATTTCTTATTTTATTTATCTTGTCGCCCATCTAAGAGATATCCAAACAAGCTTAGTAACCTTTTTTTCTTTCAGGGTTTTTTTTGTGTTTTGAAATAGGTTTTTGTCTGCAACCAATTAATTGCGTGTTTATTCGAACCCAATGTGCCACCCGGATAGAGTTTTTCATGTCAGATTTTTCCTTTCATGCCCAAGAATTGTCGGGACTCAAGAGTTAATGAATAGTTGTATTTTTTGTGTATTTTTGGAATTATGACAGGAGCCGGACGTCTACGAGGAAAATACAATTCTTAATTTAAAGATTGTTATGCTTTAAGCTAGCTGGGCAGTGTTTTGTGGGTGGCGTAGTGACCTCACGCTACTGCACACAGCAATAATATCATCATCTTTACTTAACTTTATTTTATTTTATCTTTATTTTTAAAGGGGCGGGGTTTCAGCCAAGACCAACCCCACTCACTATACATTTACAAATATCCATGCCGGAATACGGATTCGAACCAGGGACCTCCAGTACCGCAGCCCAGCATTATGCCAAACGCGCCAACAATTAGCTATTTTTATTACACTTTTCTACAAAATAAAGACAAAGATGTAATTAATTCGGGCCTTTCCCCTCACCGTGTGTAGGCATAATTTTATTATTGTTAGTATTTTATTATCACACGACGCAAGTGGCTGGGCGCAATGAAGAGTGGGACATCAACGAAAAAAGAAGTTTAAAAACGCCTATAATGCGATCGGACGCAATTGTGAATCCAAGGAGAAAATCATGACCTTGACCTTGCCCAAGTTTATTTAAAGACCACTTCAGAACGCTTTAATATTGGTATCGAATATGACCTTCGCTTCAAAGTCGAGAGTGAATGTCCTTTCGCTTGTCAGTTCCAGTAATTGTTGCAAATCATTCTTGTTTAGTTTTCTGTACGTGGTTATTCCGTATATTTAGACAGTGCATAACGTGTTTATTATTAGAGATAGAAATAAAACGTTAAATACAAATGTTGTGGGGTTTATCATAAATCGCCAGAAAGGAAAAAAACATAAATGAATATGGCATAAATAGTAAAAAATTACACATTTGGTAATGTTTTAATGAAGCATTGTATATTTTTCCAAAAATAATAAATCTTCTCTTTCCGATTTCGAATTTTTCAAAAATAATGACGGGGTACCCTGTATATTAAAAATATTTAAATTTAGTGAAGTAAATCGGGAGTATGTAAGAATAAGCACAGAATTAGTTTATTTCATTTGAATTTGTGTCTTAGTGTAAATTGTATATTTAGAGTTGTGTATTTAATTGTAAAACGTAAAATTGCGTGTTAAAATGTGGGAACATCTGGTCGAATTTTGCGTATTATATAAATGGTTTATTTAAGTGTTTGCGATAAGATCTTTTTATATCAAGCGAAAGTTAATTCATTTCCACGAAAATGCATATCTGGCGCTGATAAAGTAATGCGCGTGTATTACGAGCATCTCGTGAGCAAGAAGAGGGAACTTCAAGCGCGTTTCTTTGAAGTTGGCGTTAGCTAATCTAGTTTTGATTGGCGCTTTATTTGTAAATACCGAAAGAAGGAGTTTATTGTATGGTGAAGGTGTTTCGTTAAATACTGGAGACAACAACAAAAAAACTAGCTGGTTCGTGACGGTTAAAAAAGAGTGTAGGTCTCTTTACGCTATTTGATTAATCGAACGCTTAGTTTGTTGTTATTATAATAATTCTGTGCAGAAGAAAGCATTATTTATTTGGCGCCTAACAATAACTAACTCCAACAATATAATATACTCACACATTTGCGTTAGCCGTTTTTGAAACATTGGCATGTATAGTTTATGATAAAATTATTTTACAAAATCGCAGTTGCTATAATTCAACAAATCGCCATTAGTATTCATTATCAATTAATATGTTATTTTTACCCTGTAAATAACCTAGAGCAACTTTACTTTTTAATATTTATTTTAAATAAACAAAATGTAACCAACATTTCAAAATGTTGGATGTGGATGTGATCACCATTACTTTCAATACATTTTCTGTAGTCTTTATTCATTTAAACAAAGTATTGCTAATAAATATAAATGCAACTACTCGTATTTCAAAAACGGCTAAAGCAAATGTCAACATATTATATTGCTATGTGCAATGGCAGCTAGATCAATTAAACACAGCTGCTGACGAAATTAAATAATATTAATTTTTCCAGGGCACATCGAGCATCCGCCACAATCAGAAACGTCGATAAGGCTTTAATTTTATTAAATTTAAGAAAACTCAGCAGGCTTGATCAACTCCACAAGTTCAAAGAATTATATTACAAATTTTATTTAAACGCATGGTATAACCCTGAGTACCAACAGAAAAATTTGGCGTGAAAACTCTTATCTCCTGGGTCCTCATTTGGAAATGAATGTAAGATGAAACAAGTTTATGAGACAAAATCGATCAATAAAACTGAAATAAAAGGAGGCATTCAGGGTCAAAGTAGACCATATTTTAAGCTATAAAGTAGGCGACACTGTGTCGCCTAGTAAAGACTTTTGGTCACTCAGTAGTGTTAATAGTCTAAAATCTCCGGTCGTAACTACGATTTTCATTAACTAACACACAAACAGAAACACCATGCGATGATAATTCGAAACTTCACTTCGTTGAATTATTCACTTAAATTTCGATTTAGGCAACACTGAGTTGTTGTAATTACAAATATGAAATTGGCTCTTTGATGGTGGAAAAATCCCTTTAAATGAATGCTTGAAGACCATAATGAAGGCTTCAGATAAGCGATAACTGCTCGATAAATACAATAGTCCGACTAACTCCTGTAACTTCACTTCTTTAATCTGTCTTGTAATAATAAGCTCAAATACGGCAAATCTGCTATTCATAAAAACAACAAGCGACTACTTATCAACGTTCACAAGAAAAGCAACGATTAATGTCCACCACCAAAGAGCTCGATTAACGTCCACCGCCAAACAAGCTCAATTAAATACCACCGTATCTTCTATAATAAACATGTTTGCTTCGATCAATTTTTACCTCTCGTCTACGTGATTTTTATGTTTTCGAAATGATTTATCAGAGAAACCTGCTTATCTTCACACTAATTAGCTTACGCAACGATAGAAAATTTCTTATCGCAACGACCGGGTTTAAATGAGACAACTTTAACAAAACATTATTTCTAAATGTCTCTAATCTTTCTAAGTGAACAATAAAATACAATCAAAATACTACGGGAGTACTTAAATACAAAATTAAGCAACAAATAATTCTTAAACAAAATCACATTGACTTCAAATTCAAATAACTTGATCGGAATTGCGTTCAATCTCAAATTAACGACCACATTTACCTTTAAAATAATTAAAATTAGACATACAAAGTGACCAAGCGTTATTTTAGGTGCTGATGCCAAATATCTAAAACCCGCGAAATTTAAACTTTATAAATTAAAAATCACAATATGATACGTAATCTACTTGACTTTTTCTAATTAAAGCCCAACATATAAAGCTACAAAGGCGACCATGGCCTAGAAAAGTGGAACAAATCTCAGTGTCAATGCTATACGTACCGTTAACACGGAGGGGAAACTCCTTAGGGACTGAAATCTCTACTAGAAGCTGTTTAGGGACTATATGCATATATGATCCCAGATAGCAAGGACCGTGAAACTCGAATTTAATAATGTAACACAGAAACTCATGATTCATACTCACTGCAGCGTATTAACATGTTTGCAAAGCTGATTTGTTTGCAATGGTGTACGTTTCTATTTGGAATATGTGTGAGTGTCTACACGTTCGGTCTATCGAAACCCTCTCTATACGTATATAGCGTGCACACATTTCACCCTCGCTAATAACAAAATAAAACATTCCGATTGCGAAATACCATCTTTTATATATGTATACCCCGAAAATGTTTTATGCATTCAGAATCTGACTTTAAATTCATGCTGGAAATTTTCAACTGTCGAAGTTTTCCAATCTTCGAAATAATAACTTGTGAAATCACGTGAACGTGGAGTTTTTCGAACTTTACAAAAGTGCTTATTTAATACTTTTTTTTTATAAATCGTCTCAAACCAGTGTAAACTTTTAAATGAAAATAAATGACGTTTGAAAATTGAAGTGTTTTGAAAACATTGAAAAAAGCGCGCATTTGGGATCAAAGAAAAATTAATTAGTTATGTCAGGCGGTTTAAGTAAATACATTTCTACAAACGTATCGCTTTTCATATTTATTAAAAGTTTTTAACAGACTATTTACAAACTACTTTTAAACAATTATAGAACGTAAATTTCATCTGCTTCATTCTTGTCCACAGAATAATTGACAGTTATGTCTAACTTATTTACAAAATTTATCATCTTTGAATGTGATTATTAAATTCCATTGTAGTAGTGTCACGTTTTACACTAATTAAATTTTGGCAGCATCATCTGTGGCAGAAATTATTGTTTTTTTTATTTTTTGTTAAGCTTGGCAGTCGATTGTGAGATTCCATAACCACTGTGTCAGTAGTAACAAAACATTATTTACATTGTTTAGATTTATTTTTGGGTAATTTTGCAATTAACAATAAGCTAAAATCAAGAATATAGATAAGAAACATAAGTTGATAGGAGTAGGTAAGATGCAGCGTAGTCGTTGGGTTTTCGCGAGGATTTGCGCTGCCCGTATCGGAATTTGCGTATAGCAACCGCGCCACAAAAGTGCCATTTCATTAAAGTTTAACGTGATACAAAATATTTTCACATGTTAAAACCTCCTAAGCGTAAATTAGTTAAACAATGACACTGTCCATATCCATAAACAAACTGCTAGTCAGCGAATTCCAGAAACATTTGCCACAAATCATAAAGAAAGCTACAATCCCGTGTAAAGTGAAATTGCGATAAACAAAACTGTCAGAAAAGTCCCATATTACGTTCATTTGCGTGATGATAAAGGTAAAAGTCATTAGAGCGGAAATATTTACGAAAGGGATTTCAAAGATATTAAACTCAAAATTTCAAGAACAAACCCCTTTATATATAGAGTTTATGCTAGTTCTCGTTTTAATTTTGCAAACCCAGAATGTGTACTGACCAGGAAATTCAACAATCGAAATCTGCAATTTAACCGATCATCAAAGACATGCCACCCCAAGATCGACGACTTTAAGATCCATTGTCATCTGTAAAATTTTGAACTATTACTATTACCATTAAACTGTAAATGAGAGATCATAAAGTTGTTGAAACTGCTACGGGGGTTCCTTCTGGACTTGAAAATTACCATCGGTTCCGCCCGGCAAGGCAAACCATCTTCTTCTCAGGCTGCTCAATCGATAAAAATAAATGCTCCGGCTAACTCAAATCGGTGGGCTTTTAACTCTTTTGAAACTGCGTAACAAACCTTAACCTGCCGCCTACCAGTCTCCTGCCTCAACTCCTACTCCTCTCTTTCCTTCCCCTCGTTCTTCGTTAAAGACATAGGCACATTGAAACCAAATAGATAATATATTTAAATGATATTAGAGATACAAACAAATTACAGGGATCTAGCAGTTCTTCTCTCCTCCTTGTAAAAACAATAGCTTAACAATGACAACTAAACTAAATAAAAAATCCTACCAGGTGAGACTAATTTACTCAAGGGGTGGCCATCCTCTACAGTTTGAAAATTTCAACAACAGGTAATCGTTTTTTACTCCAGCGTGGGCTGGGACTTATTTAAATAAACACACAAATTTATCCTACTCTTTGGTAATCGTTCCTTGGACTTTAATAAACAATCAAATCAAAATTTTTTACTATAGCTTCATTACCAAAAAGTGGAATTTTACAGAACGTTACAAATTTAATTAGACTAACCTTTACAACATTTTTACAGCCGATCTTGTGAACTGCTCTTTCCTCTGGTACAGGGTGGATGTGATGAAACCTAACACTTAGGTCTCTGTAACTTCCTAGGGGGTGGCTTGAAATTAACACACGGAAACAAAATCCACGGTGCCTATCCTTCCTCGGAACGAAAGCAAAGTTTAGTGTTTGAACTGACGCTTAGTCCAGGAAATCCTTCGCGTGGCGAGTGGGAGACGGCTAGTTGCCAAAGTTTCTACACAGCGGGTATTTAATTTAAACAGTGACCCCTACTATTTCCTTCCACCGGCTCTTAGAGTTTATTAACTTTGATCGCCTGCAGGAGACAGATTTTTGAGTTAGCGGCACGGCAGAACACAAATTTTTATGATTACTATCCGACGGTAAACCGCGATTTGTTCTTGGGTGGTTCGACGTATTATTTCACCAGCTCTTCTTGGGGCAAATATCTCTCCAAAACGCAGCGCTCCTTCGACAAATGACCGTACGGCACTAGTAGGAAATTCCACCTGGGGCGGATCCCGAATATCGGCGCCTTGAGGACTAGGGCAGCACTTTGAATTATATATCCTCGAGAAATCACAACGTATCCTAACGCGATTCACTGCATCCAAAGTAAACTGGGGTGAAGCTCAAGGGTTCGCCAAAATATCACCTGATCGGAACCTGGGTCTTCGTCGCCAAAAAATCAACGCGAAAAGAAAACAACACCTCGAAACGGGTGCAAAAAGCACGCAACCGCGAGCAACCGAAATAAACCGGTGGCTCAAACCGCTAAGTGTACCAAAACGATCGCTCAAGGTACGTGTTGACCGCTTGACGTACCAACCGCGAGTCTCTCCAAAACGCGATCACTCAAAGTACGTGTTGACCCCTCGACGTACTACCTGCGAGTCTCTCCAAAACGATCCCCTTCTTCAGAATTGAAATGAAAAAACCACACCCAAATTACCATAAAACAAAAATGGCTCCCGCTAGAAAGTCTCCCATTGGTTTAGATAAAGAAGACTTAACCCACTCTAACTTCGTCGTCAACCTCCAGGAACTGCTGAATAAACTGATCTCACGGTTTTCTGCTGACGAATTTAAAACCCCTTATCTCTTGATGGCTCGGTGCTATATCCGCTCCTATTCTCGGTCTAGACGGCGCCTTGGGTGATAAACGAACGACAAAAAACTCGCATTACTCATGATGACGTCAATCAACTTTGCACTCTTCCCACGACGAAATTAAATCTGAGCGAAATTAAATCTATCGGACCATAGTCTTGAGCGAACCGAAATGCCCAAACACAAAATTTCTAACCGGAACAAATAATGAAATATACAGGGTGACCTTCACTATCATGACAAGAAATTTCGAATTTTTTAATAAAATTTGGCGCGAAATAAAACCACTCGTTACAAAACTTATGTAAAATGATTGATTTGTCTATTTGTATATTATATAAAGTAAACCTCTGAATTTGTGGCCAGTCTTTTCAGGCTCTTCTTGAGTTGGATAGGGACAAGATTCGCGTGCTGTTACTACGGAGGGAAACTGATTAGTCATTTATTTTGCCAGTCAGTATCAAGGTACAAGTTGCAAGATACACCTATATCTTATCATTCAAGCGTAAAGTATAAGGCTTCAAAATGCAAAGTGCAATCTTCAAGGTTCAAGATGCAGGGTTTAAGTTTCAAGATTCAAGCACCGTAATTAAAACTTCAAAATTCCTGCTTCGTGGTTTAAATTTCAAGGTATAAGAGGCTCCAAAGTTCGAGATCTAAAAATTCATGTTATAATATTTTTGATGAAAATCTCCATTGTTGAAAAACGTTATGAGAAGACTGGTAAATAAAATCGAATATGTATAACACAGGATATATTATAGCTAGGCCTGATGATGGCATTTCGCCGAAATCGATCGCACCAGAAAAATTTAAAATAAACGTTATACATATTCGATTTTATTTACCAGTCATGTTATAATATCTAATCTTTAGGTTTCAAGCCTCAAATTCTAAACGGAAGCTTTGATACTGAGATTTGATGCTTCAACATCTGGAAAAAATGTTAGTTGTTTGTAAATTACAACCAAAGTCCGTTACAAGACCCAAAGTGTAGGATTTTAGACGTTCTATTCCTTCACAATTTAAATATACTTTCATTTAGGTGATATTTTTACGCCATCCAGGTGTTAGTTAGTTGAGTATCATAGGTTTCATTTACAATAGTTCTTTATTTTCGCCACTAGAGATCGTGCAGATCTTCCCGTGGGGTTCTTTTCTTTCTGTTCCCTGTACTCAACCACATTCTATCATTACTTGCAAATAAGATATACGGAATTTTTCTTCGACTTTGCGTCATGCCTGTTTAAAAAGGGTTTTCAATGGCTGTATGATATTTTGGGGAAGTTTTTCTCTTGTAATTTACTTCCTATGCTTCATTGAAACGCTTATTGTCGATATATTGTACCTACAACTGCGTGTTTACTTTAACTTTGAATAATGATTATTAGGTTTTTTATCGCTAGATTTTTTCTTCATTATTATCTACCTGATTATTGCAATCTACATCGATATACTTTGTGGAAACTGCAGAATTTTGGATTTTTCATAATTCCACAAGTTCCATTGCGAAATTCCACCGCCATCAGTCAAACCAGACACGTGATACATACGTTACCTGTTCACCTTTACACTTGAGTATTTGTTCCTGTTTAACTGCAAGTATTACGAAATTTTTTGGAAATTATTGCTGTTGCAAATTGCTTCGATCTTTCTAATTCTATGTACATTGTTTTTACCGTTACCAAAGAATACATCTTCCGATACTTCTATTTTGCCTAAGTTACTTTTGTCACTCCGACGATTCACTCCTGTTAGTTTGATTACGTTTCATCCTTCATCTTAGCTTTGTTATGCAAAGATATTTAATACCCTGTGCATTGTAAATTAGTTTTTGAAGGTATCAAGACCTATTCCGGAACCGTTATCTACGACTTTTATTTACGATACTTATAATAATAATAATGTCTTTATTAGATGTAAATCTAAAGGGCGAAGTTCACCTAGGAGCCACATCGCCACCAGGTGTTCGTGCACTGAACCCCCATGCTTGTCATTACGAGAATTTATTCGTGTTAGTTTATTTACTTAGATTTAGATTTAGAATTAATTAGATCATCGCTGTTGTATAGAAATTGATTATTTGTGAATAGTAAAGTAGCTTTCTTGGAAAGAACGTTACGATTATTTAGTTATCGCCGATTTGTACGGGCGATTCGTTGTGGATCAAAATTTTGCTTTTGTTTAGTTGACGTAAATTGAATTATTGATTCTTATGAAGTGTAAATACGAGTACTAGAATGCCGAACGTTAGATTGTGCTATCGCGATACTTCTGTCCCGCGCTGTTCACTATCTCTCTTATTTTTTCTGGTATTATCTGTTACAGATAAGGTAGAAAAGCGCCCTTCTGAGCTGAAAAGGCCGTTCCGACCTGTAGTTCAAAGGTAATATTTTCATTTTCGCCAAACCGACATACAGATTAACAGACAGGCCGACATACAGACCAACAAACAGACCGACATCCTCCAGATTTTGTTTAATTCGGATTCTTTGTGCTTCAAAGCGTATATTTCAGTTAAAAAAGTGGTGGTCATTTTTTCCCCGAATGCAATACCTGCCTTATTAACGTGTTGGTGGTAGTTAATAAAGTTGATAATGATTTCTCCGAAACGAAATGTATTGAATGCAACGGTGTCTTATAGAGGGTCATTCTTAACGGGCGTCAGTTAGAAAGATATGGAGAACCTTTGAAGATAAAATTAAACTGATAAGCCCCTTAAGGGTTTTGCCACATGATGAATTGAACTAAAATATTTTCAAGATTGCGCCCCTTCTGCAAATACCGGAAGTAACCATCAACTTTGTTATTTTACATAGGGATCCCATATTTTTTCTAGATATTCGAATTTTACGTCGAATTTGGAGTACAACGATACCGCATAGTTGACCCTTTGCGCTAACGGCTTCGTCGATATTCAAGTTTTTATGTCAAAAATAAATTGATTTTGCAGGAGTAACAGTTTTCAATGCTTTATTAAGGAGAGATCGAATTTTTTTATGGTATGGTAACCGTCTAAAAAAGTGAGACTACGTCACTTTTTCAAAGCTCTCAAATTTTAATGTTTAAATATCCGTAACTCCTTTTATCATCCCCACTTTTTCTTCACTGTTGTTTTCCTTTTTCCGAGACCTTTAATTTGATACAAAATGTCAAAGGCTGCTTCAAACGGTTTTCGAGATATTCCATGTTTTAGTTACTTCTTGTAGCAAATTGATGGAAAAATTAAGTCGGTTGTTTTTATTATGATAACGTCTAAACGTCAAATTTTCGCTTGAACACTTTTGAACTTTTATTTCTCATCAATAATGGTTCGTTTGGGTTACACTAATGAAGATTTTTTGAATTTAATATTAATACACGGTGAATGTACCCGAATCGTGGTCAGGACTTGCCGTCTTTTTTTCGAAAGATACGCTGACAAAGCGCGACCCACGAAGGCTACAATTCGCAAATTACTACAAACATTGCAGGAAGGAACGATATGTTTCAAACAAAAATACAAAAAAGAACGCCTGACGTGGTAGATTCTGAAGAACAAGAAATAACTGTACTGGCTTATTTTGCTGCAAATCCAACCAATTTCCTACAAGAAGTAATGGAATATTTCGGAAACAGTTTGAAGCAGCTTTTGACATTTTGTATCAAATTAAAGGTCTCGGAAAAAAGAAAACAGTGACGAAAAAATGGGGGGTGCCATTTGAAAAAAATTGAGTTACGGATATTTAAAAATTTAAAAGTTTAGAGCTTTGACAAAGTAACGTAGTCTCACTTTTTTAGACGACTACGCATACCATAAGAAAATTCGATCTTTGCTTAAAAAAGCAGTAAAAACTGTTTTGCAATATCTCTTACCGTTTTCGAATAATAAATTCTGCAAATTCAATTTTTGACATAAAAACTTGAATATCGACAAAACCCTTTGAGCAAAGGGTCAACTATGGTATCGTTGTACTCCAAATTCGACGTAGAATCCGAAAAGGTAGCAAACATAGGGGGTCCCTATTTAAAATAACAAAGTTGATGAATACTTTCGGTATTTGCAGAAGGGGCGCTATCTTGGTAATATTTTAGTTTAATTCATCATGTGCAAAAACCCCTAAGGGACTTACCAGTTTAGTTCCATTTTGAAAAGTTCTCCATATCTTACTAATTGACGCTCGTCAAGAATGACCCTGTAGAGCTCAAGTAATGGCAATCAGAAAGTGTTTTTTTTTAATCTTTTGTATCTGTTCAAATAACATCAGAAAAAAACCAAATCGACATATTTCGGTTTTTCTGGCAAATCATCGGAAGTAATCGGAATTTTCTGGTGTTCCTTCAAGCATGTTAATAACTTTGTAAATGCGTACCTATCTTTTGTCTAATTTGACCATCGTGTCTTCTATGGTTTCGGAGAACGCCATGATAGGCATCCTATTTTGGAGACAGTGTACATTGTACAGGTTTTGAAAAACGTAATTTGTCAGACGAGTATGGGGATTTGATGCTACGAGTCGTGGGGGAGTGTCGCAAAAACCATCGCTCGTGAAGAGTGTTTTTAAAACCATTTTTTTGACTACTGGATAGACGCTTCTCTATTAATTGAACTCATAATAATTTACCAAAATTTTATGTTACACTCTGTAACTATTTTTTGATTGGTGGAAAAGAGAGTACAATTGGCACCCAATATCCTAATCCTGCACTTTTCGATGCCCTGTTCCTTCAGAAGCATCTAGCATATGTCCATATATCGATTGTACGCATTAAAGCTTCTTGTTAAGAGCACTAATTAATCGATGCATGATAGGCAACGATAACACAATAATAACTGGAAACAATAAGGGAACATAGCAAACATTATATAATGACTACGATGGGAGATAGAAAGCAATCAAAAATTGATGGGCTATTACGAGAGCGGCGCGGCGCCTGATGAAATTGGAAAACTTTTACAGTTATAGCTATTTTAAATCAAATCTCGATTACGAGCGAGGATGCATGCAGACATGTAATCATAACCATGTTTACTTATTGATATTGGGCGTTGCGTGACCGGAAGTTAAAACTTGATGTTTAACGAGCAAATTGGACGCCGACACGCTAATACACGTCGATTTTGATTATTATTTCTGTTTATAAATTTACCAATTTACTTTGGTGGCTTTTCGAATTGATCTTCCTATACGTAGTGTACGTGGAAGGGTGAAAGTAGTCGATTTATACTTTAAACTTTCCATCAACCCTTGCACATTTTACGGATGGCATTTGCCGTACAGCGTCACCCGTTATTTGTACTGCTGACTCGAGACAAGCGCCATAAATTAGAAGATATCTAATAAAGTCGCAGGGATTTATCGGCTCGCTACTCAGATAAATTTCAATCACATCGCACTCTCCATGCAAATGCCTTTATTGCTTGCACATCGAGGGTGTATTAATAAAACCTGGATAGATAAATAGTACGTTAGCATGGATTGTACAAGAGAAAGCAAGGAGAGACTTGGCGTGGGCAATATGAGTCTTTTGACATGCTAATAGGGATTGTCCGCTCGAGACGAAGGGCGCGGTCTCACCTAATGAACACCACAATGAGATGCTGGCCATGAATATTTACAAGCTAATTCGATATTGCTTTAAGATAATGACGTTGTCTGATCGGCGTGTAGTGTGCTCTAGTTCGATATAACCAATCTAAGGGTACACCTGATTATACCGCCTTCGTTCGATTACGCGCCGCTGCCTGCCCCGATGACTGGAAAGCATCAAACTGTACCTGCTACTGCTGTCGATATACATTGCACAAAAATAAAATAAATTTCGAAATGGCACTTCAATCCTCGAACAAAAGCCGCACTGGATGTTCGATTTGGTTTTATTGGAACCGAGATCGTATTGCCATAGCTTGAGATGGAAGAAACTGAAACATTAGATTTTCTGACAAATTGAGCTGCATTTGAGTTCCCCCTTCCGAAAGAAGATGGATGAGGTTAGTTATAAATGTGAAGCTTTTGCGCGATCTGAGAAGATTCCTCGTCTGCCCGTTTCTTTTATACATAAAGTATCTCGAGACATCTCGCTCAACTTTTTGCCGCCTCTTATCAGGGATGTTGTAGAAGCTGCAGTTCCATCATCGCGAAGAATGGATCCGCCAGGGAGAACTGATGAATGTTCCATCATTCCTCCATAAGAACGCGGCGCAATATTTTGACAGCTCGCGCGTTTAATGCCCGTGAAAACTAGAAAATGTGTCGTCCCTCTTTTGCGGTCGCAATTGCTAATGATAGACGCAGCACGTGCCATCTGTATCCTCCGCTAACGCGCCACCAAAATCACACATTGTGTCGACGTCTCGTCGCTCTATTATCCCTGATTAGCGGCTAACATATAGATTTGACAAAGTGCCAAATTATTCTTACGCGATGGGGAAGGATGGTTTTATTATATTAACTACATTTATCTGGTTCCTGTTTCAAATTAACCTCGTGTCAGCGCATCCATCCGTCATCTCCGCCACCCTCGTCTGACGTCAGCGCATAAGCGGTCGTCATTAGGGAACAGAAACGGAGTTACCGAATTCGTACATTTTACTACGCCATAAAGTAGGGAGTGTGATTAGAATTAAGAACAGACGGACACGGATAGCAGTGGCCAGAAATACAAGGGTAACGAGTTCGACTGAGGGTACTGCGGTATAATCAAGACGCGGTCTGATCTCGAACGGAATTAGTTATTAGATTAGATGGCAACGTTATCATCTACGCAAATGGCAGCGGGGTGTGAAATGACCATGTGGTCCGCAATCTCCCGGATCAGGTGCGGTCGCTCGCCTGGAAAACGGTCACTAATCAAATCATCTCGAGTGGATCATTGGAACATTAAGAGTCCCCCGTGAATGTTCTTCGCATATCAAATTCAGTTATTAGTTAAAGTAGTCGGAAAATTATTCCTCGCCTTACGTGTTCTTTACCAATCCAACTATTTCCTCATCACATAACGATTAACTTTATTAATCTGTTAACACACAAATCGATTTAACTTACTACGTATAATTGCGTTGGTCTCTAAGATGCCTATAACACCTATACGAGCTAATTAAGATCTGCAAGTGCACTTAAATGAAGCTGTTTATAGCAGTTAGGGTAGTCCCCAAACTTAGGTATACCCTTACATGACTTGTTAGAAATCACAAAGCATGAATGTTTGTCGATTGAACGTTTAAACAAATTGGAGTTTATGTAAAAAAAATACGCTAGTTAGGAAAAAAAATAACGAAACGTCGACCTAGAGTTTAATGGGAGAAATTAGTCTCCCACGTTAGGAGATTCTAACACCCCATAATTGTCTTTCTTATTTGTTTCAGAAATGTCCTATCTATGGGCTAGATATTGAATCATAGGCAGATCTGCTCAATTTATGTCGTCATTATTTCACGTGATTACCTACATGCGAAAAACCACAAAAACCTTTATCCCCCCCCCCCCCCCCCCCGAGACATCAGTGCTCCCCTCCGTTGGCGCGGGTAGGAGTTCCCACTATGACATAACCAATGAGGGACTGTAGGTATTGGTAATTTTGAACGCCTGAAAATATACGCGGTGTCCCAAACCAGAATTTTTATATCGAGAGAAGTTGATTTGTATGCAAAAGTTAATTTTTGCACCATGGGCTAGGGGTGGCAAATCCCCGCAAATAATTTGGAAAAGGTCTCATTACTTACACAGCCGTTTTTATATTTTTACATTTTAAATTCATCGAATGCAATTCTTATAACTTGTACTTGATGTGGATAAGACAATTATCCAATTAGTTTCTAATGTGGTCCAAACCTATATATTCTGAAATTTTGGAAATCACAAATAGTTGTTGGAAGACTTTCGTAACTGCATCATGGCGGATTAATTTCCAGCAAAACTTATGAACCTCACTGCGTTCTAGGTCAATGAAAAAAACCCATATTATCTAAACTTTTTCACGACATGACCATCCTACGTGCCTTGTAGATAAGTGTTGTGGAGATGTGTACGAAGTACACAGGTTGCTCCAAGAGATCAATTTATAATTTGAGAAAGTAGGACAAGGAAGGACTCGTGCTGGATCTTGCTTCAAAATCGAGGAGACGACGAATTGGAAGTAATGGAGATATTAAAAATGAAATTCGAAGAAAGGTTTATTCATTTTATTTTGTTAATGAAATTCCGACAATTGCAAAAATTCCTGCCGCTTTGCAGGCTGATGATGTACTCGGCATCAATAGAGCTCGATTGTGAAAGGTATGAATTAAATGTTTGGTCTGAAACAATCTTAACGAACAGTCCAGAAATCATTTCTTGGAGTACCTTCGAATGATTAAACAGCAACGAGAAGAAAACTGCGAAATATATTATTTGCATGAGTCGTGAATAAATGAAGGTCATGCGGTTTCGAAGGTATGCTAAATAAAAATGTTCAAAGAAACTGCCAAGGTGTGTTTGGCGGAATGGTCCACGAGTAATAAAGCGCCGCCGGGAAAGAAGACTTATAAGTGCCCATTAGAAGTTCTGAGACTTTTTTTAAAGAAGGGTTGTGCTCTAAAAAAACGGGCAACTAAGACGAAGACATGAAGACCGATATGCATTTGAAGAATTTTGAGTAAATGCTGAAATTTATTCCAGAGGATTCGATTATCGTTACGAAATATCATTCACTGAAACAGAACAGTTCCCTACAACAAAGTGGAAGAAAGGAAATATTACCTCTGAGACATGTCGTAGACGAAATGGGGTGGCAAAAAAAACTTAACATTTCAGTATTAAGTTCGCCGCCTTATAACTTTGAATTAAACCCTATATATTGATTTTAGGGAGTAACTTTAGCGCATTTTCCATGGGCATTGACAACTCATTGGACATACTGCACACATCTAAAATGAAATTTAGTTACCGAGAAATGGCGCTTTAAACAATAATACAATCTTGATTCCAACCCAGATCTTCCTCAGGAGTTCAGTTTTTCGACATCCGGCGGTAATTCTTTGCGTTAGTACAAATTTTTATTGGAACACTTTGTATACAAAGACTAAATTTTGTGTCATCTTTGTAGAGTTGGCGCACCACCTATCCAATAGCCCTTTGTGAGTACCCTACTCCGATATTCCATTCTCGAGCCATTTGCACTTAAAGTTTTGACATCATCAATAAATATGTCACGCCCAGGCGGCCCTTTATACCTTTGTGTATACTCTCGTTCGACACTGTTCTCGTGATATGAGGAACCATAACTTATCTCGAAAAGATGTAGAGGAGAGCAGTAGGAATTAATTCCTGCCGTTGAAACTTTTCATTAGAATGCGGTTTCAAAAAATATCTGTAAATAAGAATGTTGACATTACGCAGTCTGCTCATACGCACATCGGATTTTTATCATATGCGATATGCTTGTCTTTACTAGAAGCATCTGTGGTTAAAATTTAAAAAAATATCTCCAGAAATAAGATGACGTTGCGCAGTTTGCGCCTGCGCACATGAATCGTCAAGATTTTTATAAGCTACCGAATAGAAAAAGAACGAATTAAATATTTTAAAAACTGTAGGAGTAGTTAAGGCCTTGGAGGAACGATCGGATGGATGAAGTGGCCATGGCGCCTCAACATTGGTTGGAGTTGGAAAACGCGCTAAAAAACGAAGCAAATATCTAGAAAAACATTGTAAACACAATATGCCCCTAGCCCTACACAAAATCTATACGGATTGATGAAATATTCGCTAAATCACTGTTACTGCTATAGTGCTATACATATCTACGAGCTTGTAAGGTGTACTAAGTTATTGCCATAGGGAACTCAGACAGATCATAAGGTGCAATAGTAGTATTTTAATTAATTACAAATTATACAAATATGGTATTCTCAGATCAGTCTGTCTCAAGCAGAACACATCATAGGTTTTCGCCAAGGGCCCACGAGGCCTTTGAAATTAGCGTTCAAATACATATCAAAAGTCCCGAAGATCCTTCGCAAAAAATACTATATGAATCCTGCTTGGCTATATGATGCGTACAACCTGAGACACACGGTATATTCCATAGATATATCCTACAGCCACTAAATATGTGTCAACATTATGTGAGAGAGATAGCCAATAGTAGAACACCGGCCATGCGCACTGAGTTGTCAGTACAATTGACATTCTCGGCATTTCAGTGGCGTGTGATTTCCCTAGAAAATAAATGTGTTTGCCCAAAAACGTCCTGAAACCTTCCTTTTCATGCCTACTTTCTGGCAGGAAATTTTATAACAGGGGCAGAGCAAACTACGTTTCCTGCCGCTTGTCACTTTACTGGCCGCACCTTTCAATTTACCGGCCGTACCTGTGACATTGCTAATAAATGTGCGGTTTGTTGTTGCCTCTGGACTTAGGGCTCGTGCCGCCTAATTGACTGTAATCAGAGAATTATTACCACTCTGGATAGTTAGGAACCTAAGGGCGGTTTCACGTAGTCTTATTTTAGAGGCCATGATACATGAGGTGTATAATAGAGGAGTGCGGTTTTCCTCCAAGGGAACGTTCTAGTGCCCATAAGGTTTCCAAATAAAGCCGGCTAAAATTAACCTGGCATACGCCTTTCTTCCGGTCGATTAAAACAGTGTTTCTCAACGCGGGCCATATGGCCCCCTCTAGGGGGTCATAACGTATTTCTTAGGGGCCACGAACGAAAGACAGAATATTGGTAGGCCACGGAAACTTTTCAGTGGGCCACGAAAATTCAGTCCTACACTATATCTTACTGAAATATTAAAATTAAATAAATTTACCAAAAATGGTCCATACAAAAATTATACCACAATAACCCCTTATCCTTGTTTGTGCTATCTCAGTGTACCTTTCCTACAAAGCAATAAATCCTAATCACGACTTTTAATATAAATGTTTATAAATGTTTTTTTCCAAATTTAATAAATATATTTGGAAGAAGTTTGAAACCCCATTTAGAGTTCACAAGATGGATCCCAATTTAGGTGTATATATGGTAAACGCACAATGCAATTGCTAGACGCGATACCGGAAAATGTATGTTACTTTTTTTCTAACACGACTAACACCCCTCTACCGCCTACCAGGATTATTTTTCTGTAAAGATTAGTTTTTTTGCAACTTTCAAAGGCGAATTTTTAAAAAAAGTTTCATTTTTGTGCAGTCTGAAAAATACGTAAGTGAGTCTAAAACACTTATAAAGCTACTAAAATTTCTAAAATTTCCAACGCGGAGGGGAGCCACAGAGATAAATAACATTCACAAGTAGGCCACCGGTAAAAAAAGGTTGAGAAACACTGGATTAAAACAACCGCGGATTAAGAGCAAGTTGAATCTCTCAGCAACCACGGAGGACAGTGACAATTGTATTAACGTCAGGTCGACAGACCTAAGCACAAACCCAAAAGGTCATGCATATGTAACGTGAAGTCCGCAAGTTTATATAACCTACCAAAATTAACGTTACCAATAGTACAGGCAAGTATGATGCAGAAATAAGTTACTGGTCAGGATTAACCTTGGGAATGACTTTCTGATCGGTCCTTCTTATCTGCCGTACACTAGGAAATATCCTACCTTACAATGAAATACAAAATTTTATGCTTTTATAAGGATCAAGGAGGGAGGAGTAAAAACAAGAGAGGATATAGGATGAATTTCATTTTCAAAGCATGGGGACAACAGCAGGCGACATCTAACGGAGGAACACCCCTTACAGAGGCTTACAAATAAAATGGTTTTCGACTTTTTCTTACAAGCTTTGAAGATAAAGAAAGCGATAATTTTTTACCAAAATTCGACTATAAGAGCAACACATAAAACGGTTAGATTGGTCAAGATTTTTATTGGATAGTGAGAGATGATTTAATCGACAAAGAGAATTTAAGTAGTTATCCATGCCTTTAGCTTATCCGTTTATAAAGGATGCAAGTAAATTCACCATATCTAAGATTAATGTATAATCAGAAACTGATTAATTTTGAAGTATTCAATGTTGTATATTATGATCATTATAATAAAATACAGTGTGATATTTTAAATTGTGATCCGTGGACATATGTCGGAAGCGATATATTCTAAGGCAGCACGAATACATACTCAAAATCAGTCTGGGGAAGTTGGGGAACAAATATACCATATGATCAATTTTCGGTATTTTCGACAAAATTGTTTCCTTTTGTCTACTTTACGTATTATACACATACTATAAAAAGCAGGTTTCTACAAATTCTGAGTGCTGAGATCTCAAACCATCAGTCATAAAAAAATTCACGAAAGTATAAGCGGTTCATTTTAAACTTGCTTGAAGTACTCCACAAACGGACGTCCACGCCAGGTTCGCTAACCGTTTGAGAACAGTTTGGACGAAAGCTGGGTACAACTTTCGTCAAGTTCTCTCCAAATTTTTCTAGGTTACCCAAATCACTCAATTTACGTTAGCTTCAAGTTTCTCTCAAATTCGTCTTATTGGTCCCCACAATTTCCTCTAAAGCTCCGTTCAAGTTTCTATCTAAGTCCGTTTACGATATTATCAAGCATTACTTATGCCCCTACCAATACCTTTAAAGTTTTCCTCAAGTAACTCTCAAATTTTCTTCATGGCCCCTCCAGCATTGCTCAATTTCTTCTGATTCCTCTGCAATTCTCTTCTCAAGTTGTTCCGAGGTTCATCTGAAGTTTTTCGCGCGTCGAGTTCAAATTTTCCTCAAATCCCCTTAAATGCTTTTCAAATTCCGCTCAAGCTCCAAGAGAATTTTTAACTTCTAGTCAAATCCTCCATCCGATCACTATAAAATGGTTCATCTAAAATTATTTTCATGTTCACCTCATGGATTTGTCAAGTTGCTGTGCGGTTCATGTTCGGTTGTTAACTTGATTGTTGTAAATTTTGTAAATGGTTCTAAGGTTTTTTTTTAAGTTACCTTCAGGTTCATCAACTTCTTCTAAAGTGTTTCTCCAATTCTTCATAAATTACTTTAAAGTTCTCAAATTCTTATGCTTCCGTTATGTTTCTAACAAGCTTTTCTTCACGTTCATTATTCGCTTTTTCCATCAACTTTTCCTTATGCTCCCTTAATTTTGTCTTCTCTCAATTTTCAAGGAAAGTTTCCACTTCCACTTCAAGTTTCCCTCGAGTTTCCCTTCATGTTTCGTTAAAAAAAGGAAAGTATGTTTTGGGATTGAAATAATTTCCCTCATTGGAGATAAGACAGTTATTCTTTATAGGCAGTCATAAATGGAAAGATTAGTTAAATTCATTAGATTTCCGCACACCAAGGATCATTATCATAACAGTCTATGCTAACGTATCCTTTTGTTAAAATAATGCGTAAACCTATCGTACCTATCATGTGTAGCGTATTTAATAGTATTTGTGACAAATGTGACATACATAACTCTCATATGAAAGATATCTTAGACATTTTTTAATTGGCATTTTTATTTTTGTTTAGGCTGTTCTAGTTTAACATAGCTATAATTTTACATTTTTTTTTTTTCTAATGTTCATTTTAATTCTCAAGGATTTGATCTGTTATTGGAAGTTTTTCTTCTGTTGATCAATAAACGATTATTATTATATTATTATTATTATGTACTCTTTTATATATACTTTCAGCACATACATCAGTCCCTGGAACCTTTTGCCTATATCACGTAGGCCACCACCTCTTTGGGACCCTAAGCTATAGCCTATTGTGTCTCATGCATAATCCACCAAAACATTACAATGGCAATAAAGTTGCAGTATCGTTTGCAAAATCAATAACGATGGATGCATTGTCTGCTGCGATATGACGAAATTGAAATTTTATGGTATTAAAAGATTAGTCCAGAATTCTCGAAATAATTCTTACCATCAGTATCCAGAGTTTGACAATGACCGCAGTGTTTAATCCCGAAATTTAAACCGCAAGACGTATTCATTAATTTATACCGAACGTGTGTAAAAAGCGATGTAAACAAATCGAAAACCGCACCGAGTGTGTACAAATCCACATCGACACAACTTCTAAAGTTACCCCGTGTTGATTTCTGTCTCTATTTAGCATCGAACGCGTGCCCACACTTTGATTGCCTTAACGTAGGGTTGTCATTTCTTTACGATTCTCCAGATTTTTTTTTGCAATTATTTTATTTGTAGTCGGAGATTCCCTAGTCGCAAACCACCAACTAGGTATAAAAGGCACCCTCTTAAGTAATGAAAAATTCAACTTCCTTTAGAAGAACACCTAAAACATTGTTAGAGCATCAAAAACAGGTATAATATATCCCTCCAGCTTTATAACTGCAAAGTTTTACAATCAACATTAATTTTTCATCGGATTTTGTCGTAGGGAGAAATCTCATTGCGTTGTCCTATATATAATTTAACCGTTCGTTGTCTGAAACTGTGCAGACGTGCGTGTTTCCTTCCTGCAAGAAGGGAAAAATCTATAGATTCTCTATGACCATTTTGGAATGTCATGTTTTATCTGTACGCTTTCTTTCAGTTTGACATAGAATGGCTCCAGTTATTGGATGCCGGCGTCGACCAATACTCGCCGCGAAGCGAACATCATATAAATTCCGGGAGATGGACGGTATGAGGGGTTTTAGCTGAACACACTCGTCAATATTCCACCCGGCGAGGGAAAGATGCTGGAAGTGGACAGTCCATTTCTCTGCGCGGCCCTCGTGCGCTCTGTGGGCCACAAATCATCCTTTACTGACCCCTTAGTGATACCGGGATGCATTTCACCAAACTCCATATACGTTACTGTATTAGACTGGGACCTAGGAAAATGACCCAAGTTCCCACTCAAACGGGTTGAGCATGTAGAGTTCGCTTACTTATTGTATCACAAAACAGTCTTCAATGGTTTGATGCCCGATAGCGTCATCACGAGACAATTTGATAGCAATAAGATTTGTTAAAGTGCTTCCTGGTTGCGAAACGGCCAGTGTAGAACGTGCTTCGTTTTTAATACTCTGCACGTCCACCAGCATTCTGTAATATATGACCAGCATCTCCCTGCTATGCTTCATACATACAGAAGAATGGACCCTACGTAATTAATGCATTGCGAGCAATTTATTTCACGGTGTTACAATTAGACGTAAGGTATGACTGGACTCGGTTACTGAAATTAATAGCAGCAATATAAGTCGTACTGTAGCTTATTTCGGCTCCGAATTTGTGGCAGATTAGTATGGAACAGTAAATAACAAACACGGATAATTCAGCGCAAATCTACCGCGCTATGTAATATCCAATCAGATTAATTAGTAATATTCATTACAGAGCCGGCGAGGCCTGATGAAAATTACAAATTAAGCCCCACGCGATATTTTTTCTAAATAACATTTTCCTTGAGGACATTTAGTGCTACATAAATGAAGTTGAAGAAACTCTATAGGGAAAAACTCGGAATGAAGTCTTAACGAAAAGTTGTACAGAGTTAAACGAATTTCTGCCCAAACTTACACAATGTCGTTACCAGAAGCATATTATCTGCAGGTGTAGGGTGGTATAAAGGCAGTTAGACCGCGAACCAAGCGAATGGTTCGGTCGGCCGCCATTCTCGCGTTTTGTAGCCACATAAATAAGATTGATGTGCTGTTCCGATGGAAAAAAAGACGTACACTCCAAAAACTTTTCCTCCCCTATTCTTACCTGAAACAACACGCCCGCTTTCATATATTAACTTAGTTTTTCTCTCCCCTCCATTGGCAAGAAAAATAATAACAATAATGCAATGGGCAAGATGGCATCTTTTTTCTCCGTAAGTAAGACAAATAAGAAGATAGAGAAAGTATGAAAGCACGTTCGCGATAAAAGTGGTTGGACAATGAGTAAGTGCGTCCATCAATCTTAATGAAGGATCGATCGGCGTACGAAACGATTTGTTACAGACTCATAAACAACGCATGCACTTGCAACCCTCTTACACTGGCTAAACAATCCATGTACCTAATCGTAATTATGACAACCATTATAATTAATTATCATATCATCCCTCGCCCCCTGACCAGTCGCGATATTAATATTTAACTTGGCAGTAAGTACACAAAGCGACTCAATTTTCTCTCATAACAATTTAATAACCCTTTAATAACATCGCAGGCGTTATACAGAAAATTAATTCCCGCCTGAGCCACTTCACTCGTAATAATTCGTGGAAGAGGCGTTTCGCAGGAATGTCATTTATGCAGGTAAACATTAAGATGAAAACGAAATCTTAATAATTGTGACACAAACATTATATAGAAGAGAAACTTAATGGCTTTTCTCGTTCCTTCTATCATTTCTCTCTGTCCTTTTACTCTCTCCTCACTCACAATTTCGCGAAGATGAAATGGGATATTAAATTAAAGCAGCAATTGCCGAGAAAACTTGTGCATGTAAAGTTTATTCCCCTTTACGTCTTTAGTTTAATCGTTCCCATTTTTGTTTCCATCCCCTGCCAGACGAATTAATAACTTTAAATGTAATTCTGCGATAAACTCAACGAGAATATAGTAATCCATTAAGTCACGCTGATGAATGTTTAACTTCATCGGAATTATTTGAGTATTAAAACTGTAATTAATTAGTTTCCTACAACTTTTGACGACTACATTCTTGTTTTTAGGTTCGGGTTGAGTATTAAATTACGTAAGTCGCGACCTTTATTCCAGAAGGGTGCCAATTCTATACATTACGGTTGTTTGTTCTCGCCACAAATCAATGCACTAGGTACTTCAGCCTCGTATAGTACAAACGAATCTTAAAGTGAAGAAGCATTTACCAGAAGACTAGGTTTGCACTTTTCAGGTGATAGAATGCAACCCTGTTCTTAACCTACTCCTTTGTATGACAAACATAGTAAACACACTATTTCTACAATTTGCTTAAATAAGACCAATACCTGCCCTTTTTCTGTTCATCAATGTATTCTACTCATAGTAGTATATGGGTAGTTTGAAATGCTTTGTTACTGATCTACAGGGTATTAAAATTTCAAAATTTTTTTACAGTTTTTGAGAGATTTTGCTCAAAAATAAGTTACGTTGAAGGGCTTATATCATTGGTCATATCAATGGTCATGGTCCGTTTTCTACCCCTGAACTCTTTTTCGGTGCGCCACTAGTAGATTATAAAATAAGAGTTTGATTTTATGATTCGTTTGGGAACTTTTTGGTTTCTTGTAATTTTTTTTATTTGCGACCGATATCGAGGAAAAAAATGAAAATTTTTGGTAGATAGTAAAATGAAAGTAAAATAATTCTGCCTTTATTTAGATAATCTCTCTTCTTTTGAAATTGAATCTCGTGTTTGCAGGAGGTACAAAGGAAAAACTTTCAAAAACGTGAAATTATAACACCATGTAGCTAACTAACAAAGCATATTTAGATCATATTTAGGAAGCTGAAGCCCTTATGTTCTAGTGTTTCCGTCTATTATAGGATTGTGAGTTATGAGTCTAGAGCTGGCGTTAATTGACGGATTTTAAGCGAAGGGAGTTAATGGTTAAAATTGTCCGAGTTCATTAATAAAGCACCATTTTAGGGCGTTGATTAATTAAACAAGTTAAAAAAGTCTCTGATGTGCCATAATTAGGCTTAAGCGCCTTCTTTAGGCTAAGCGGCGCCAGAATAATTCGATTGTGCATATACAGAGTGTCTTAAATTGAGTAGGATAACATTGGTATCTTTACAGATTCGGTTAAATTGGCAAAGTTGTGGAGTTTTTGATGCTGCTGGATATTCCATTGCGATATTTTGCAAGATAATTGCAAAATAAGTAAAAATCGCCATTTTTAACAGTTCAAATATTTCAGTAACAACGAGAACTATTGATTAATTCAAGTTACAACACGCGAATTATTGTTTACAGGAATCCGCGAAAACATTCAATGAAGGGTGTCAGAATCAAAGCGTAATTCCTATATTTCTTGCTCGTGTATCAAACAACGTGGATTTAGGGGGAATAAGTAGGTGGAGTCTCTCGTGGGAGTATTGACATCCTTATGACTGGAAAGGATTGTCAGGAGGATATATGAATCTGGACAGATAAAAATACTGTATTTTGTAAAAACGGCTTACAGGAGATTTGCCTGTTTTTCCCTTAAACTTCTGATAGCCCGTTTTTGTTCTAGAAGAATTTCTTTGGCATATGGAGAGTAACCACATAGTTTTTGCTAGCTTGGCGCATATAATTTGGATTTGCGATTCCCACTTGACTCTGGGGTCAATCTGGATGTCAATGAGACGTACAGATTCGCCTGGTGTTCCCAGCGGTCCAGAGTAAATGTGAACTATGTGGTTTTATTTTCGTTTGCTAATATGTCATTAGCCTAGAACTATTATTTCACCACAATAACGCTTTCTCGAATTTGTTTATCAGCTAATTCAGCCATTGCTCCGTTCTGCTTCATCTACATAGATGATTACTGTAGTCTGAAGATGTGCAGGTAGATTGTTTATATATATTATAAACAGCATCAGTCCTAGAAGTGACCCTTGGGGCACTCCATGTTTTACAGTTAATGTTTGGCTGAGTGTATTATTGATGTAGACTTGTTGTGTTCTGTTTTGTAGGAGATATTAAATTTAAAGGTGAGCCACGGAAACTACAGTGTTCAATTTTCGCAAGAAGCATGAGCGGTTCATAGAACCAAAGGCTTCCGAAGAGGCAGCTTTTCCTTACATTATGAATGTTTGAGATAATTCAGCTAATTGTGATAACTAGAGTGCGGATTTATGGCATTTTGCCTACACGTTAATGTTGAATGCAGAACATAATGGTTTTGGATATACACGTTTCATGAAAAAAGGAAGCGTTTGAGGCTATTTTTATTTTGCCTTTTTTGCTCTTTTTTAACAATGGTGCTTTAAATACCTTTAAACGCTTTTTCTGGCTTTTTTTTACATTTCTACACTGAGATTAGAATAATATCTCGCATATTAACTTAATGAGGGCAAGAATGTTGGGATTTGAATTTTTTTAATGAATAGCGCACTGTAAAAAATTAGAATCCCAAAATTTGCCACTTGACGAATCAATTAAAATCGTAGAAGATTTTCAAAGAGAAACAAATAAGATAAACGGTCCAATAGCCGATATAGTTCAGAAGAAATTAGAGGACGTGATAACAAAAATTCTGGTTTTCTTATTCTTTCGAAAATCTCCAAAAGCCAGAAGCCTAAACGGAAATTTCGTTGAAGATTTAAAAGCACATAGTACAGCACCATTAAACGTCTTTACATTTGCACCAATTACTTCTGCAGATGTCGAGAGAAGCTTTTCCGTCTATAAAAATATTTTATCGGACCGAAGGCAAAATTTTTTAATTCCGAAAGGAGTTGATTTTTATTTTTATTAACCATGGCAAAGTCACTTATTTAGTAGTCAAGGAAATTACAAACGAATCGCCGGTTTAAAGGAATACATAGTGCTGTGGCCCCACGTTAAGCACCAAATCCCTCCTCATGCATCAGGCATCTGTTACAAAGGAAAATCCCAATATTGATTGATGACTGAAATGAATAATTTGGGAGACTACGGATTTGATCAACTTCCGAAATTAACAAATAATTTTTTACCAACATCTGAAATAAATGTTGGATACGAAAATAAAAATGTGACATGAATATTCTATCCGGTTCGCACAATGGGTTCAAATAAACACACAATTAATTGATTGACAACAATTTATTGCAAAACACATTAAATGAAAGAATTTAAAACAACGCTCCTGGAAAAAAGAGAAGCTACACAGCCTGTTTGGACATATTACCCCGCACGCAAGCGTTCGATAATTAAAAATAGAAAATGAGAAATAGTCTGGCATGTTGAATACGATGATGAACATTATCGGTGACTGCTAGAACTTGATAACTTTTTCCGTCAAACGGACAACGCGCTTTAAACTTCTCACAACTTTGAAACAACTCAATTATCTTTGTTCTGTACCGACTTATTACGAAAATGACGAACTACGCCTTCAATTAATCAAATAGGATGAACCGTCCGAATAAAAAATACCGTAAAACGTCAACCGTCGCGAACCAGTTAGCTGCAGCCTCTTTTCTACCTTGCCTCACATATTTACGGAAACACCTCTTCCATTATAGAATAATCTCCTTCCGGTATTTACCAAAAATACGCCATTTACAATTAGATTAGATAACACCGACTGCGAAGGAACGCGTCCTCATTTACGTCGTAATAATGTGCACATCGTTGGCCATCTCTTGTTATCAACACCAGAACACGTGCGTTCAGTAAATTATATCACACTGAAATAAAACCCTTTATAAAAATACGCAAACTTAACCAGATAACTTAATCTATCTTATCTAATTTACACAAATGGTGCAAATATAAACATTCTAAAATGCCAAAAGAAAGCTAAGTCATAAATTCAAATGAAACGAACCAATTCTAGGCTTATTCATAAATACCCCCGTTCTTTTTCTGCGTAGTTAATTTCTGTTTTACATTGTATTATTTATGGAGAAACGGTAATGAGAAAATACGTAACTTTAAGTAACTCAACTTACAATTGAAAAGCAATTAACTAGATGTGGGTAAACAGATAGATAGTAATAAAAAGATAGATAATAATGAAGAAAAGAATAAACCAGAAGTAAAATTCCAAAAATCATCATTTAAAGCCAAAGTTAATGTTGGTACATACCGTAAACGGCCTTAGTACTTGTAAACGTCGGTCGGTTAGTTCAGTGAGATGGTAGAGAGTCTTGAAATCGTCATCTTCGCGGAAGGGGACGTTGTTGAGGACTTCTAGCAGTGGAGGCAGGTGGTGAGACAGTTCAGTACTGCAATTTAACATCCACATAAAGGCCTTCATATGTGTCTTACGTTTTACTTATTATTTCGAAATCAATTTTGAAGTTGAGGGGGGAGTGGACCCTCCCTCATTTATGCTAAAGAGATGTGCAAGCAAAAGATGAAACTGCGTTTAAATGTGCAAACTATGCGATGAGGTACAACTGAGGGACTAACTTCGCGAGGGTTGTGATCATCGTAAAGTTAGTGGAGGAACCAGGAAAATAATTCCATAAATCACCATTGTGAACTTTATTGTTTCCAATACTTTGATCTATGCCACCTGACGTCTTACACTAACAAAGAAACGAGAGAAGATCAATATAGTGTTTATATAACACGTTTTAAAAGATTTTTATGCTAATTTAATGAAGATCATAAAATCGAAACGTACTTTATTTTTTTTATGCAGTAATTAAGCACACAACGTAATAAACTGTTATTCTAATGCCACACACGACGATGTACGCTCTGACACAGATCGCATTCTACTAACATCTCCTATTTAATACCTAACAATAACAAATGTTCTTAAACGCGGAAAACGTAATTTATTTCCTTTTGTATGTAATTGTATATAAAGCGAGATGTGAAATTAATTCAAAAGAAAATTTATTCATTTCTTTACTTAAATTGGATTTTCCGGTTATAAATTATCTGTAGGATGGGAGTTAATATAATTTCAAAAGTGTTACTCTCAGGGGGTGCTTTATATTCTCGCTTTAATATATTTCATTTGGAAATGAACGTCTTTAGATTTACATAATTAATAAAATTTGGAAAGAAATTTCGTATCTTCTCCCTGTGAACGTTGGCATAGGCGTAGATAGACTGGGGGGGGGGGGGGGGGGGGAGGAGCCATAACACTCAAGTTTTTTACATAGTTTTAGAATGTTTCTACACATTTCTTATGCAATAAATTCACTAATTATGTTGTTCGATTATGGAAAACGATTTTTAAAAACAATTTTTATTTTTATGACAACGTTACAATGAGAATCCGGACTGAACTTGACTGACTACAATAATGAAAAACTACATATAATTATAAGTTTCCTTATCGAAGGAATGTGCTGATGTCGGTGCTGATGTCGTGTGAAGGGCTACCATAACTCCTCCATCCTTAAATACAAATCCTAGGGTTAGGATTTGTTAACTTTATATCGGGGGCTTCTTCTTTGGGTTTAGAAACCTTAATTGGCAAAATGTTATTTTTGTAGGCATAAGCTATGAAAATCACAAGTAAAATTATAAATACATATGTTAATATTGTCCAGATACTAATGTTATTAAAATGCACTGTTTCAGTTGACATCGCGTCGATTTTGTTGTGTTGCACTTCTAGAGCACTTTGAATGTTTTTTACTTCGTCGAAATTAATTATGTCCATTTTTATAGGTTTAAATTGTAGCTGTGATTCTTGCAATTGAACTGTATCATTTATTTTTAATTTTGGAAGTTTGATTATTTTAAAGTCGTTTTTATAGTTTTCGTTGTTTTTTATTTTTATATCATCGATTTGAATTTCACAAACGCGGTTTAATTCTAAAACGTATGCTCCGTTAAGCGGTATGTTGTCTTTACTTTGACCACACTGTTGAATGGCGACAATGTTCGTGGGCGTAACGACGATCCACTTGTTATCTTCCACTTTTTGGACTTTTACATTAGTGATGGACACGGGTATTTGGCGGCAATTTGACGTATTTTGGGAATATGTTAGCATTTGGACCTCACATGGGGCATCTTCTTCTTTCTTGATTGTTACTGGGTTGGCTTCTTCGCAGATGTATTCTCCTGACGTGATTTCTCGGCACTTGTTGTCGAAGAGCATATAGGATTTTTTGTTAAGGATTAAATATTTGGATTTTGGAAATATTGCTTGGAATAGATTAACTGTGGGTACCGGAAGGGAATATAGATGGTAATAATTATAATTTTCTCTTTCTACTAAAGGAACTTGTAAAACAAAAACGGTTTCGTTTCCCTTGCTATAGCTTTTAACTTCAATGATTTTTTCGAACAGTAAAATATTGACTAATGTGGGTTCAAAGGGGAGTTTGTTTTGATACATTTGTTGATTTATTAAATTCATTTCTTGTAATAGGTCATTTGGATCGATAATTGAATTATGAAAAGTATTTAATTTCGAAAACGTAATAGCTGTCTCGATTTTCTCTAAAACATCGTATATAATTTGAAAAGCTGTTATTAATTGAGATATTACCATTTGAATCAGAAAATAGCTGTGAGTTTCAATTTGTCCTAACTCGATAGTTTTAAGAACGTGTTCAATTTGCATTATTCTAGATTTCAAAATATATTGATTATGTGCCAGTTTTTCAACATTGGTCTTAAAAAGGTTAATTGAATTTTGTAAAAGTGTTATTTGTTCATGCATAAGGGTTTTTATTTTTTGTTGGTTATCTGATAAGGTCGAAATCGATTTATCGTATTTTTCCGCGTCTTCTTGATCAAGGTTTCCTGTCAAAGCTTTTATTAGTGTTCCTAAGCCATTAATTAGTCCACGTCTTTTCCTTTTATGATCTGAAGGATTCAGTTGTTTAATTTGTGTGTAAATTTTTTCTTCTAAATTATTAATGAGATTGTACGAATTGTGAAATTCGTTCCTATACCTAATCGTATTACTAGTGTTGGATTCTAAAGCATTTTTAAGCATTGTGAAACTATTGCGAAGCGAAAAATATTCCTTAATAACTAAGCTTATATCGTAAATTTGAATAAATGACCAATGGTCTATTTTATTTTGGGCGTTACCTATTTTTAAAGGTAGTAAGCCAGGGTTGTCGTTCATTGGGATGAATTTGGGGGGTTCTTGTCCGTTTGTTCCGATGAGGAACCTGTAACAACAGGGGGTCTTTTAAGTTCTTTTATATGCACTATCTCCCTTTTGTTTTTGTGATTTATTTCGGCACGGTTTCTTTCTAAAAGTCTAGTTATTGTAAATGGTCCTAAAAATTTGTTATGCTTTTTACCGCGGGAGGATTTTGGATTTTGTTTGAATACTTTCTGTCCGACTTTGAACTCGGAGTTGACGTTTCCTTGGTTATTATGTTTGTCTACTATTTCTTGCTTTTGTGTTTTAAGTTTTTCGGTAACATTTTTGTAAACGTGTTCTAATTTTTGTTTGTGGTTCTCTGCATAATCAGAGTAAAAACTTTCGGGTAAAAATATTTCTTCTGGATTTCGGGATTTTGTATGTCCAAAGGTGAGTTCGAAAGGTGTAAAACTTGTTGAGCTGTGTATTGAATTATTATAGCCGATTATTGCATAATCTATCAAATTCTGAGTATCGTTTGGATATTTTTCTTGTAAGATTCTGAGATGTTCAATTAATGTGGAGTGAAAACGTTCTATTGGGCTGTTTGATTCGTGATGTTGAGGAGTAGTAAAATGAACATTTATTTTGTGCACTTTTAAAATTTCTTTCACTGTGTCGTTATTGAATTCTGTGCCTTTGTCAATTATAATTTTTTCGGGTACGCCAAAAGATGTGAAAAATTTGATTAGAGCGTTACTGATATTTATCGCGGTTTTTCCTTCAATTGGAATCGCTTGTGCATACTTTGTAAATGCGTCTATTAGGGTAAGAAAATTTTTGTTGTTATAAAAGAATAAATCCAAGTGTATATTTTGAAAAGGTTTACTAGCAGTTTCGGTTATCATAAGTGGAGTGTAAGGGGGATGTCTACCATATTTTGTGCGTTGGCATATTTCACAAGAATTGATAAAGTTTGTAATTGTGGGTTTCATATTTTTCCAATAATAATTATTTTTAATTTTTTCGAAAGTCTCATTTATACCTCTGTGATTGGTTTTACCTTCGTGGTAATTTTTTATTAACATTATTTGTTCGTCTGGGTCTGTTATCGTATTGACCATTTTTAAACAACGGAATAATTTGGGGCCTTTTTCTGAAAAGTTATCTATAAATACTTTACTAAAATCTTCGTACAATTGGTCTGTATGGAAGTACATGCAATATGTTTTTTCTGACATAGTGTATTCTTTCAAAAAATCTAAAATAAATTGATAGTTGTTCTTAGGCGGGATTTTAATTGTTATTATCTTATGGTTTTCGTAATTTGATAGTTTAACATTAAGTTTAAAGTGAACATTTGGGTATACTAAAATTTGGTTTACCTTGTTATTAATAATTTCGTCAAAAATTTTGATTCCAGGATTTGTTGTTTCATTAAAGGTACTGTGTTGGGTTGTTGAGATATTATCACTAGGTTGAACAGGGGGTTGTATTTGTATATCTGATAAAATTTGAATTTTAGGATTTTGTCGTTGGTCATTAATTGTCAATTCACTTGTACTTGGTTGTGGTTCATCAACAGCAGGAGGTGCGGGAAATTCGTCTAAATTTGTCATTTGTTGTTCCACGTAATTTCTTAAAAATTCTAAGGATTCTGCGTCTATGTCTCCGGGGTTATTAATTACTGATTCGGTTTCAAAAGCGTTTATCTGCACGCGCGACAAGGCGTCTGCATTGGTGTTTATTTTGCCGGGTTTATAAATAATGTCATAGTCATATTCTTCTAGCTTTAAGCGCCATCTAATTAATTTGGAATTTGGTTCATGAAGCTTAAAAAGCCAAGTAAGGGGACGGTGATCTGTATATATTGTGAATTTTCTTCCGAAGAGATAAGGTCTAAAATATTTACATGCCCAAACAATGGCAAGTAACTCTTTTTCTATGGTGCTGTACCGTTGTTCGGAATCGTTTAAGGTTCGTGAGGCAAAAGCGACAGGTTTGTCGGAGCAAACTGTTCCTTGGGAAAGAATAGCTGCAATTGCGACATTACTCGCATCTGTAGTTAAAATGAATTTTTGAGTGAAGTCAGGGTATTGAAGAATAGGTGCGTTGATTAATAAATTTTTACAAGTATTGAAGGCGGAAATGAATTTGTCATCATGAATTATTTTAGAGTTCTTCTTGAGCGATTGCGTTAGTGGTTTTGTAATTTTGGCAAAATCTTTTATAAATTTCCTGTAGTATCCTACAAGACCTAGAAAACTTTTAATTTCCTTTTGGGTGTTTGGAATTGGGAATTTTTTTATAGCGTCAATTTTGTCTGGGTTTGGTTTTACTCCATCTTTAGTGATTTTGTGTCCTAGATAGGCGACTTCTTGGTGTAAGAATTCTGATTTGTCAAGTTGTACTTTAAGGTTGGATTGTCTAAGTCTGTCAAAAATGTGTTTTAGTCGATCGATATGTTCTTGTAAGCTTGTACTGAAAATTATGATGTCGTCGAGGTAAACAACACAAATTTCGTTTTGTAGACCTCTTAGAACGTTGTCCATAACACGTTGAAATGTGCTTGGAGCGTTTTTTAAACCAAAGGGCATTCTTTTAAATTCGTAATGTCCATTTTCTGTAGAAAAGGCTGTTTTTTGTACGTCTGTCGGTTCCATCTCGATTTGATGAAATCCATTTGCCAGGTCGAGTGTACTAAAATATAAACTTTTACCAAGTTTGTCTAAAATATCGTTAATGTTGGGAAGTGGGTATTTGTCGTCGATAGTCTTTTCATTTAATTTCCGATAATCTATTACTAAACGCCACTTGCGCTTACCGGACGCGTCAAGTTTTTTTGGTACTATCCAGATTGGACTGGAATACGGTGAAATGCTGTCTTGTATTATGCCTTGATCTAGCATTTTTTGAATTTGAGATTTCACTTCTGGTTTGTGAACTTCGGGGTATCGGTAACTTTTGGTAAAAATAGGAGTTTCGTCAGTTACATTTATTTTATGTCTGATTTGATTTGAAAAGGTCAAAGGTAATTTGTCACAGTAAAATATGTCTCTATACTCGTAACATAATTGTCGAATGGCTTCGTTTTCTTCACGGTTGCAATGATTTAAACGGAGGTTTTTTAAATTTTGTTTTTGTAAATTATCAATATGCTGATTTAATTCAGTATCGGTTTCCATTTTTTCTATAAAATTAAGTTCGTTAATGTTAAAAATTTCGATGTCTAAGGGTTGGTTAATTTTTATTTGAACGGGGTGTTCATTTGAATTTGTTATAGTCGTTATTG
This sequence comes from Photinus pyralis, assembly GCF_008802855.1. NCBI lineage: Eukaryota > Metazoa > Arthropoda > Insecta > Coleoptera > Lampyridae > Photinus > Photinus pyralis. The sequence continues at coordinate 19,184,967 of NW_022170596.1, forward strand.
CGTGGTTGTCTATAATGTTGACTAAAGCTCGGGGTGATTCTACTCTATCTTGATATTTTTGGTACTCTAAATAACCTACTTGATTTTTTAAATGGGGATTGCAATTTTTTATGGGTACCTTAACCACTTGTTTTGTTCTACTGGGAATAAAATAGTCATAATCAGTTTCATGGGTTTTGTTTTTGATAGTGTCAATGTTTACATTTCGAATTTGTTCGTTTTCAAAAATGATAGGTATTTTAACGCATGGTGTTACAAGTAATTTTGCATTGATATCTACATTCGCTTTAAGTTGTTTCAAGAGATCCATACCAATTATACCATCGTATTTGTTACTAAAATTGAACAGATAAAATTTGTGTGTTTCTTTTAAATTGAAAATTTTGAAGATCGGTATTTCCATTACTTCGTTATGATACGTTATGTTATGGGCGGTTTGAACATTGAAATCTTCATTATAAATAAATCTATGATAAAAGGTGTAAGCTAATTTTGGATTTATCATACTTCAGGAACTACCTGTATCTATTAGAAAATTTGCATTTAAGTTCGGTATGAAAATGTACGGTAAGTTGGATTTGATATGATTAAGATTAATTACGTCGGGTTCTCGGAATGGCTGGCCTGATAAAAATTTTCATGTGAAAGTTCTTCTGCAATGTAATTTCCAGGTAAATTGTTATAATCGTTATCGTCTGCAGTAACATGATATTGGGGTTCATTACCTTCTTCCACAGAACTGCTTGTTGCGTGGGAATCATAAAAATCGTTATAGGAATTTTCGGGGTGGTCATAAATTGAATATTGATCAGGGTGATTTAATTGTTGGTCATCGAAATTTTCGGAATTATTGGTATCTTGTAGAAATAGTTCGTTAGATGTGAAATTTTTACGGGGTTGAATTTTTGTATTGCCTGAAGATGTATCCATCGGTTCTGGTTGGTAATTTGTATTAGGTCGATTTTGGTGATTAGTTTTATTTAAATAAGGGTTTCTTGAAATTTGGCTGGGTCTTTGCGAAAAATAAGGAAGTTTCTGTGTAGGAAACGGATTGTTTTGCTTCCAATTCATTTGCGAGTTTTGCATATGGGGTCTCGGTGTTTGTAAATTATTTTGTCTTGGCAGTTGGAAATTTTGATGTGGTTGAAATCGAGGTTGAAATGAACTTGTAGGAGGTCTCCAATGATTATTAGTAGGTCCTACATGGCTATTATTGTTCTGAAACGGTGATTTATAGGGTGATTGATTTGAGGGCGTTATACGCTGTGTTGGTTTATACATGCTTTGCGTATTTAAAAGGTTACCTCTATTTTGACTGTATAAAAAACTTTCCTCTTCAATTAGTAGTGACATTGCTTTTTCTAAATTTTCGGGGTCCCTAAGCCTAACGTTATTTTGAATTTGACCGCTTAATCCACGGATAAAAGTTTTTAAAGCTAATTCGTCGTAGTTTTTTAATTTTAGAGTTTTTTCTGGGACGGTTAAATCTGATGAATTTAATTTTGAAATAATAAGACTGCGTGCGTCTTGACATCTCATTCCAAAATTGTAAGGAGTTTCGTTTTTATTAGGTCGTAAAATAATTAAATCTTGTACGAGACAATCAATGTTGCGCTGGTCACCAAAGCTTAAGTTTAGTGCGTTTTTAATTTCGTTCCACGTTCTTAATTCTATTCTGGAACCTATGAGACTCAAAGCTCTACCTGTTAATTTACTTATTATTGCTCTTAACATAAAATTATTCAAAGTTTCGTTTACTGGATCATAAAAATTCAATATTAGGTTTTCGCAATTATCGATAAAAATGCCGAATGTGTGTGGGTTACCATCAAAATTTGGAATAGTTTCTACATATAATTTAAGTAATGAGTAATTTACGGTTTTTGGCTGCGCTTGGGCCATTATTTCTGGGTTTTCAATTTCGTCAATTATTTCACTTTGTTCACTACGATAAGTTGTAAAAGCGTTAGCAAGTTGTTCTGTTAGTTTTTCTAATTCTGAAGGCATAAATTACGTTTTTTACTAAGTATAAAATGATTTTAATAAACTTTCTCTTTATACTGTTTGAGTAGAAAAAGAACTTTGTAGGGGATGCTTAAAATATTAGAATAAAGGAATTGTTTGACTTACAGAATATGATGCTGATTTTCATGCTCTTTTCTTAAATTACGTTGCTTATCCTACGGTTTGGGTGAATTCGGCGATGCGGTCCAAATTTTTCCCAGGATTGAAGTTCGGCGATGTTGTCCAAAAATCAATTTTCGAGGTTTCGGCGATGCTGTCCTACGTCTCTGGTGTGTGTCAAGTTTTCGTTCGGTGAGATTTCGGCGATTTTGTCCTACGTCTCTGCGTTTCTCAAAACGTTGCTCTTCTCGTAATCCAATTTTGAACTTCACAAATAAATCGTTAAAACGAACCGAATTTTCCGGACGCGATTTTTGTCGTCACACTAGTGGAAATTTCGTTTTGTGAATCCTACCGACTGCGCCAATTATGTTGTTCGATTATGGAAAACGATTTTTAAAAACAATTTTTATTTTTATGACAACGTTACAATGAGAATCCGGACTGAACTTGACTGACTACAATAATGAAAAACTACATATAATTATAAGTTTCCTTATCGAAGGAATGTGCTGATGTCGGTCCTGATGTCGTGTGAAGGGCTACCATAACT
>NW_022170596.1:19187743-19193956 GCF_008802855.1 Photinus pyralis
GGGCTTCGGTTATTAACGTCTACCTTTTCTTGTACGTATTCGCGGATGCGTATAATGAACCATGGATTTTTGTAATAATTTCACCCAGCGAGTAGGTACCTTTTGTATCATGCCGTAATAAGACGAGCAATTTTTAGATGAAAAATGTGTTTGAAGTTTTCCTTTCCTCGATGGAACTTTAATATTTGATTGACCCGTGAATGCCTTACAAGTCTTGAAAGTTCAATAACGGAATTCGGGCTCCAATTCTTTCCTTTGTCCGTAATATTGAAGTTGACCAATTCGCGTGAATAGAACCGCCATTCACTAATGCCATTAGTATTTCGCTTTTGATGAAAGTTTTCTTTTGTCTTAATACGAATATATATATCTAGACTTTTATATTCAATTCTTTTCGATCTTCCCCATCTTTTTAAATATGTAGGTACGACCTACCTTGGACACGAAGACATTGCGTGTCCAGTGTAAAAAGATCAAAGTGATAAATTCATCTTGTCCTCTTATAAATTAGCTACATGACTTTTGTGGTGAATTGGCGTTCGGGGAAATCTATTTTTACCTTTAAGCACGACGTGTAGGTACCTTCCCGGAAGACATTAATTTTTCTATATGAACAACAAAACAAAAACAAAAAATCCCTTTTATTATCTTTTGGTAAACGCGTACAATACAATAAGAACATCAACTAAAGCTTGATATATTGTCAACAATTGAAATTCAACACAACAAAAAGTGAAACAGCAAGACGGTTATTACTTCTTCAGAGCTGAAACCATTCTTTAATTAACCTATTCGAATCGCAGATCCGATCCAGAGTAATAATTCGAATCCCAAGCGGTTTAGTTAGAACATTTCGTACATAGAACCCTATGATAAGTAATTCATATCCGAGAAAGAGTGAAATCCGAATTTCAGAGCTCTACAAATACCTTTCGAATCATTTTACAGTGATTGATTGACGATTAAATTTCCGTAAATCGGCTTCTTTAGGAACGCGAGAATGAACTGCAAATTTCTTTTACAAAATCCCCAGAAACGGTTGACTCTCTCACGGAAAGCTTATTTTCTCCTTTAGAAGGTTGGCCGCAATTTGGAAACTTGGATGGTGGACCGCCTTTATTTGGTTGAAAGTGAATGTGGAAAGATAGGTGACGAATCTGAAATCGGCACAAGCGTGAGAAAAATTACCAATGCCCCACAATATGGAAATGTTCAAAATTATCCTTGTAACTTAGGGTTTGCAGCAAAATAAAGCACAAATTAATTAATTGTCTTTAACATTTTTACCGGTTGCCTTTTTACTTACAATTTTATTAATACCTCGTATAAATAAAATAGCGAAACGAAATGTTTTCACCTTGGGCTCCAACGCCTTCGTGATAACAATTTATCTGAATGGTGCAATGACCCGCAAATATATACGTACTCGCATTGTTCACGGTTGAACATAATTTCAGCCGTCCATTAGTTTTCGGTACACGATAAGGTTCCCATGTTAATAGAGGTTTTGTTCGAAAGGGCAGTACCATGAATATAAAATGTACGCACGACAATAAATTCTTCGAAAATGGTGGCACAAATTCTCAGCTGCGCAGCTAAAGATTGTTTCGTATACGGCAATTATACGGCTTTCAGTTCGAACCCTTAATTAACAATGAAATTTTTACGCGATCTCGAAAAACGGCGTCCGTAACTCAAAATATTCCCCTTGAAAATTTGGCAGACTTGGTAAATTTCGATTTACGCGATATAAAAGTACAGCGCAGCATAGGTTCTCTTCGAAAATTGTAGTAAGAATTCCGATTTCTCATCCGATTTTGCTCGCAGAATCCCAAAAATGAAACCGCTACCGAAGCGTTCACTCTGTTTTTTTATACACGCAGAGGTGTCGGTAGAATATACTCCACTCATTCTCTGTTGCAACGGGTTTGAGAAGCGGGACCACTATAACGTTTCGACTCTTATCTGCTTGAACACTTGTTTCTTATCTTAACGCGCTCCATTTTATTGCATGTTTGGGAACCTGAAATTAGTTTTTAAAAATTCCACTACAATTCTTGGCCTTACAACGAAAATTGAAAGCATGCCACGAAATTTGTTGTGTACATACTTGATGAGTTAAGGAATTGTCGAACAGTTTTTTTAAATCACTTTTCAAACAAAAGTTAAGCTTAGGCGGCATCAGAACATACATACATTAATATAAACACAACCCAAAATGACAGTATTTAATTATTTTTTTTGGTCACGTAGGGATTTTGAAATAGAATTCAAGATGACCGCTTGCATATTCATGGGAATAAACGATAACAGTGACAGTTAACTCTACTCTACATCACAGAAACTATATTATATTCACAAACAAGTTGGAAAGTACTCGATGCGACGCGCGTTTTTGCGAAGGGTCGAGGTTTTATTAGCAAACTCACTTTATAAATATAATCTGCATGCAAAGAATGGCGAGACAATGTTAATGCTTCAAACCCGAGCATTCTACGATGATTCTTTCGAGAGTCATACTTAAAAAAACCTTTGCAGCCGACCGACCGAGCAGCCAAAGTCCCGACCTACTGTTACATTACATCTAATCAATTGGTTCATATTGAGCAATATATATACATTGAAATAGAAAAGTTTACCGTTTCTATGCACGAATTTTACCTATGAGTTTATTCTTTCCGGCGGATCTATTTAACCGATTTTAATCTTCTTTCTTTCGTTCTCCTAGACACATTCCTACTTGATTTTCTAATTATTTCACATGTAAGTTGTTCCTGTAGTAAATTTGTTATAGAGTTTTTTTTTTTTTTTTTTTTTTTTTTTTTTTTATTTTAGCTATTTAAGGGATCGTTGCCCATATAGCTACGTTTGTACCTTTTTTAGCTAACTAAAAGGATATACCGGGACACACGCTTCTTGCCAAGAGGTCCATCATGGCATTTAGTTAGTTCTTAATACCACAGTTCTTTAGTTTACCGTTATAGGCCGTTCGAGGTTTCTTTAAGTTACTTCTTTGTTTGGTTCCTACAGTTCACGCTTTGTAACTTTCTGCACTTAGTTCTATACCTTCTTATTATATTTTATCTTACCCACGTCTCACGAGTTGTATTTTTGCTGTCAGTGAATTTTCTGCTGTCGCATTGCTTGTATGCAAATTGCTTTTACTGACTTCGTGTCTTACCTGTATAAAGGGATTTGGTTTTGGTTGTTACCATATGTCTTTGGATTGGTTTCTCCCTTCCTCTTTATGTCTGTGGCTGTTGGTACGAGGAGTTTTCTTAACACATTTTTTAGGGTTTTACCTTCCCTCACACTTTCCGAAAAATAGTTTTCTTCTAAGTTCACATCGTTCTTTTTTGGATTACCTTTTACATTTTGATTTACCCGGATATTACCTACTACCTACGCAGTACGTGGATAAGATTGCATTTTGCTTGGACCCACCATTTTAGGAAGATTGACAGTGCCTAACGTACGCTATAGATGAGTTTCTACCTTACCGGCAGATCCCAGTGAAATTAATCACGTGACACCAACATTACCTACTTACATGGACCTACGCTTCGATAATTGTTCCTGAATTGTAACCGCAAGTATTAACAAAACCGTTTGGAGAACCTTACACTTGTAAATTATTAACGAAGATTTGACCTTACCGATATCGTGAAGCGATTTTGTGGACGCTCACTTTTCTTACACCGAAAATTAATTTCTATTTGTTGGATTACATCGTATCCTTCAGATTAGCTGCAACCTTTGCTTTGTAAATTAGTTTTTGAAGTTACCGAGACTTTACCCGAAGCGATATATACAATGTTTACCCTGAAGAATTTGTTCGTGCTATCTGATTTACATTTGAATTAATTAGATTGCATTGCTGTCATATAGAAATTTAATTATTTGCGCATCGTAAAGTACTTTTCTTGAAGTTAACATCGCGTTTAGGCTTTTAGACAGATGTGGTCTATCAAAATTTTGCGCATTATTGATTCTTATTCATTATTAAGTACAGTTTAATATCCGATTGCCTCAGTGTCAGAGGTTAGCATTGCTTACGCAATATTTTATGAGCTGTGCGATTCACTATCGATTTTATATGTGTGTGGTGTTGTTATCTGTTACAGATAGGGCTGAACACGCCCTTTTTATATATTTTTGCTATATTGTACACGAACCCCAATATTCACCCCGACAAACCTAGACTTTGCCTAAGCTTACCGTGTGCTTATCTCAAGGTAATTTTGTTACTTTTGCTCAAAGTAAACGTAAGAATTATACATTTAGAGAAAATGTTCACGGATTTGCCCACCCTGAAATGATACAAGGTTTGAATTAGGTAGTTAGTAGCTATTTCAAGAGACAGTTTTCTTGATGTCCATCCTTTGGGGTTTTTAACGTGAATTTTCAATTACCCTAATCCCCTACAAATTTAACACCGTTTAATCGAAAATTACGTGCGAACTAACTACGTATCCAAGTAGAGTTCTGGAAAATGTGAAGTTTTCCCGAACATTCTAAATTCCTTTCAAACAATGTATAATGGGAAACAAGCGATGGTGTCATGAAAACTCAGAGAACGTTTGAACTATAGCGATTCGATGTCAGGAACAATACGCGACCAATTTTGATTTTGGGATAACATTAGCATGAGAAAAATTAACGAATACACTATACATTGAAATAATTATTAGTTATCAAATTTCGACTCAATCCTTCAAGAGCTATAGGTTTTTCAAAAACATAGATCTAAGGAACATTTTGTTAATGTGCTGAAAATATCGCACATATTTCAGCAGCAGTCTCAATGGCTTTTGAAGTCATGGCCTACTTCCTTTCTGTGTCAAGTTTCATTTTGCCTGTAGGAACTTTGCATATCAGGTATGATTATACCACTTAGTGCCCGTTTCATGTTAGAACTGCAATTTGAAAGAATGCGTTGCAATCTGTGCTTTTGCTTATAATTTCTCCGTCTGACACGTATTGCGTAATTGAAAAATAGCAGGAACTACCCAACTTTTTAGAGGTCAATTTGGAAGACACACGCAAACGTGACGTTCGCATTTCGTAGTGGCAAATTTCACTTGGCCGAAAAAATAACATAATTTTACATTACCATTAAACTTGGTAAAACAGCAGCGAACGACAACAATTGACATCGCGGCTTCCCTTATATCGATTATAAAAGGAAACGGTGTCAACGTGATCCGGGGTTTGTGCGGTTGACTGAGTGCTTTTAACAAGTTCGAAACGTAATGAAAAGCGTCGAGCTTTGTTTACGGTTGATTTCACAAATTGGGGTTTTATTAATGTACAGTGATGTCTATTCCTATTATGGTTTTCACCATTTAACATCGTACTACTGCAAAATACAATTTGATAATCGGAAATTTATGTCGCTGGGCGGTCTCGAGGTATAAACTGATCGTGATTTTTCCTAAAAGGACCCACTAAAAATTGAAATTGAGGCTGGCATATTTTTTTTCTGAAAAATGGCCTTTCTCACGATTTATGTAACAGAATAAGCCAATTGCCCTGGATTGGTTTAAAATTTCTATTGGTGTATCAATTCCATTTGTATTCAAACATTTTTAGGACAACTGGCTTTGAACAAAATATCCTCGGTTCGTTTACTTGGACGAATCGAATACAATTTCAAACAAAAGCCAAGACGATGCTGGATTTAGCATCATTCTCTAAATAAAACCAACAAACTGGTTTAGAATCAATCACATTTACTTATGTAAAAGGGACGCGTTAACATAAGCGTATAAAGCGAAAAACTTTGAAGTGCAAAGTCGTGCTGCAGCAGAAAATTTGGGATTAGTGTTAGAGAAAGAGATTTGGATTTAGTTTGTTTTCACTTATTTTTGATCCGTATCTTACTAACGAGGGCTGCCGGAGAGTTTCTGGAGTTGAAGACACAATTTAGTACTGATCTTATTGTCTCTAATTTACTTAAATATGAACTATTCAGCCCAATTCTGTAACTTAAAATAACCTTAGCAACTTGCTAATAGTGAAGGTAATTGCTAGATGAGCAATATTTGTTAAAAGTGGTATTCTGTACTGACAAACTTAGCAATGTTGCGTAAAATTTTAACAATTCAATTGCTTGACCATAGCAATAGGTAAAGTGATGTTGTTAAGCCTTAGCAAGTGTATTTCACCCGTTCAAATATGGCAGGTGGATGGTTTAAATACGAATTTATCGTT
>NW_022170596.1:19194056-19343282 GCF_008802855.1 Photinus pyralis
AAAACTTGCGGCCTTAACAATGACTACTTCTTACTGGGAGTGTACAATCCCTTCCCATGCCTTCTATATTAACTGCGCAAAGCATACTTTTTCTAAGGTTACAGTGGTTTTACTGTAAACGAGTTTAGTTTGTTCCCTTTCGTATTTTCCAGCCGGCGCCGTCGTCTAAAAATTTGACAGCGAAAAGTTGTGTTGATTCTAAAAAAATTCAGGGTTATTTTTTTTATAAACAAAAGAAGAGCTAGTGTACTACCCATATTGTAGAAACTGGTTTATACAAGTATGATGTTATCATATAAGTGATCCTATTATAAAAACATATGCTATCGAGCGATGTACTGTACAAGTACGTAGGTATAAATCACAAACACTTATTGTACCTAATCAATTAATTAGATTTTAAAAGATTTTTTCTATTTCGGTGTCACAATGATGATTTTGTACAACTGTCCGAAAACAGTTGTACAAAGACAGTGATTATAGTCGTTTTTTTTTTGGTAACTCATCTGCATCTCTTAAGTTGGCAGTTACTAGTTAGTACAAGTAGGTACAATACTTCCATATTTGAACTTTAAAATGTCAGGGCCGGTTGCACAAAGGCAGTTTAAACCTCGTTTAGATTAACTCAATGGATTAAGACATATGATTGGTTGAAATTTGATGTTTTAACAAATTTCAACCAATCTTAGACCATAATCCACTGGTTAATTCCAAGCGAGGTTTAAACTGCCTTTGTACAACTACAACCGGCCCTGACATTTTGAAGTTCAAATATGGAAGTATTGTACCTACTTGTACTAACTAGTAACTGCCAACTTAAGAGATGCAGATGAGTTACCAGTCTTACTACGCTGCCAACCTAAAACTTAACGGCATAAAAAGTGTTCCTAACATAAAACGTTAGTTTTAATGTTCCCTATAGTTTCTGATAATTACTTTTTTAATTAAATTAAAGCACTGAAATAGAAAAAATAGGATGAAAAACGCGTGTTACAATGCTTTATTGTAATACTCCTATCTTGCGGACACTCGTGGCTACGCTTCGCGTCGCCACTCGTGCCACAAGATAGTCGTATTACAATAGGTCGCATTGTAACACTTGCCTTTCAATATACTATTTCATGAGCTTTTCTGATTCATTGCAAAATCAAAATGATACGTAAATTGGATGATACATGATGTGAGTAATTATTTGTTGCAATACACACAGCGCCAACAGATTAGCGATGATTGATATAATTCATGTAACTTTACACTACACACTAGCCTTAGAGACATCTGTTTTGAGGTAATGTAGATCGCGGTCCATTCATGGAAGATAACAAGCGCACGTTGCTCTGGAGTAATTTCATTGTCGGTTGAATGCACTATTCTGGCGCCAATTTGTTACCTACAACATTTTTCTTCCACCAATTAGTCCGAGAATTAAGTCTATGGAGGTGTTCAAAAGCGTCAATATAATAATGGAGCCTATAAAGTAGCTACTCTAGACTCTAAAAGCCCTGTCAATTATCAGGTAGATCTGTACATTTTGAGAAATATTTGGCAACGCCTTCGAATTTTCAGCTAGAAGACTCTAGGAAACCACCTAATACCACGAAATAATCCGAAACATATTAAAACCAATGGAAAGCGTTGTAGGCTTCTCGATGCTTTTCGAAGACTTCTTTCCAAAACGTTCCAGGTGATACAGGATTTTCTACAATTCTTCCAGAACTTTGAGACCAACGGACGGCTATGTATTAAGGCGTATACAGGAGAGTAAGCTCGTGGTACGGAATAAAACAAAGCGCGTATCGCGAATAAATTGCACAATTTACTGGACCTAGTGCACCATAATTCAAAAACTTTCCATTTATTAATGGTCGTGGAAAAAATGCAGCGTATTGTTTTTTGTTTGCGTATTTTGTTTATGAAAAGACTTCGGCAGTCGAAGCAGAATTCCTATCAATACTACATGAATTCTATTAGAAGTGGTAAGCAGTGCAGTATAGCGAATCCTCGGAATCAAACATCTCCGAACTATCATCCACATCCACAGGCGGACGGTAAGGGGAGACCGGGGCTGGTTGACGCACGGGTAGGTTGGCTCATTGCCATTTTGCCTGCTTTATAATAAATATTTGGCAACGCTGTATGTTTTTGAAGGTTGATCTTATGCAACCCATGGTACAATAAAACAATGCAACCAACTTCACACACGATCAGTCACGTCAAGGTCTGCCACCGTTTGGGTGCAGTTCTAAAATTCATAATTTTTTTTCAACTGAGTTACTTTTATAACGTTTAGAAAATTCTTCATAAGTCCAAGTTAATTATTACAACATAAATCTTGAATATAGCCACTTAAACTGCAATTAAAGCAGAATGATTTTACCTATTTGCAATTTACAAAATATTTTGGGGTTATGTATTTTCCGCCGGAAATACAGACCGGCGTGGGTTGGGGCAGGTTGGCTCAAAACAGACGGGGTATATGTTGGCGCAGCGCCAACTTGCCCCGTTGCCAGATTGTTATAAAAATAATTAAGAATCAGATTTATTTTAGTTTCACAATGAGAACCTACCAAAGAAAAACGGATCGTGCAAAATATACCAAAGACACTCTGATAAGGGCAGCGAAAGAGGTAATAAAAGCGTAAATATATTAGCTACGAAGATTGGGAAAGTAAATTTTTTTAGGTTTTGATCAATGGACGATCCAGGAGAAGCGTCGCACAAGATTTCCAGATACCTTCTAGAACGCTCATTCGGTTTTGCTCAAAAACAAATGCCGCCGAACTACAAGATACGAACGGTCACCAGTTGCAAGTTGGCTATATCCAAAATCGAAAAGTATTTACAACTGAGCAAGAGAAAAACCTAGAAAATTACCTATATCAAGAAATCTTCAGATATTTATCATGGCTTATCGGTTAAAGAAGTGAAAAAGCTAGCCTATGAATATGCAAAAAGATTAGGTGTTAAATATCCCACTTTCCTGAGATACAAATAAAATGACTGGACCTGATTGGTTCTCTTATTATCTAAAAAGAAACTCTAGATTATCAATTCGATGTCCAGAGGCTACAAGCATTGCGTGGTGTGTCAACTTGAATAAAAACACAGTCTCATCATTCTTTGAAAAATTGAAAGAAGTTCTTGACAGATTGGGAATAGGTCCAGAAGATGTATGGAATATGGATGAGACCGGAGTACCCACCACACAGAAACCAGACAAGGTAGTTGCACGAAAAGGTTACAAGCAAATTGGCAGGATGACCTCGCAGGGACGTGGAACTTTAGTCGCTGCAGCTGTTTCTGCACATGGCAATAGTATTCCAGCATTTTTCATATTCCCCAGGATCAACTATAGAAATCAATTTTTAAATAATCCTCTTCCCGGTAGTGCAGGAGCTTGTAATCCTTCAGGGTGGTTGAAAGAACCAAATGTTTCCCAATTTATAAAGCATTTCATCAAGTTCACAAAGTGTTCCAGGGACAAACCAGTGTTATTGTTATTCGATAACCATAGCTAAAAAACTTATGTAGAGAAAATGGAGTTACAATGTTGACGTTCCCGCCACACACCTCCCATAAGCTGCAACCGCTAGACAGAGGTGTATTTGGCCCTTTCAAAAAGTACCTTAATAGAGTCTCAGATGCTTGGATTACCAACAATCTAGGCAAAAGCATGTCTATTTATGACATTCCAGGAATTGTTAAAGAGGCTTGGCCATTGGCAATAACCCCCAAAAATTAATAAAGTTAGCGGCATAAGCCCATTTAACAAAGATGTTTTTGACGAGACGGAATATGGCCGGATACTCTTTAGATAAGCCCATTCCAACTGCTTGCATTGCGGAAGAAAACACGGAAGAACCAGAAGTTACCACCTTCGCCACCAGGGTGTTCCCATTTGAGTGGGTTGGCTCTACGAGAAGATTTTCAAAGTCTAGAGGCTCCAGGGTGTTTCGGTTGGACTGGCACCGATAAGAAGAAAAAGATCGAAATTATTCAGGACGTTGTTAAGCCAGCTGACCCAACATTTTTTTAGAAAAAATTAGAACCGAAAATTGAGTTACCCAAACAAAGTTCAGATATAGCCACATCGCGTCGAAAAAGAAAATCGGCTGTTATAACAGACACTCCAGAAAAGGATGCTCTGGAAGAAGAAAAGTCAATGTCAAGTCGAAAGCTAAAACTGTGAAAAGAAACATATCCCTCCAAGAAAATAAAACCAAAAAGTCTACTGATAAAAGAAGTAAAATCAAAAATAAAAAAAGATGACAGCGATACTGAAGAAGAAGACTCTGATGAATGCTTTTGCTTGATGATGTATGGTGAAGATTTTAAAGACAGCAAACCTAAGGAGAAATGGATACGCTGCACTGTGTGTGGCAGGTGAGCCCATGAAGACTGTGCTTCGCCAGATAACAAGGTCTTCTATCAGTGTGTTAACTGTGATTCGGATGATGATGATATTTAACTTTATTTAAAACTTTTTGCTATGTTGTTCTTTTAAGAGTGCTTTTTTTTTATTTGTTTGTAGAGTTTTTTAAAGTTTTTTTTAAAAATAAATCAATATTTCAGTTTATCATTTGATTTTTATTATGCATCCACGGGGTAAGTAGGCGCAGTCGACAGCTGTCAATGTTTAATTTTTTGTCGTCGTTTCTGTTAAGAAACTTGTCAGTTGAGGTAGCAAAATTGTAAACAAGGTTTCAAACTATTACTATCTGTTAACAAATATTTTTTAAACTAAACCATAGTCATAAAAAATTTTAAAGTAAAAAGTGCGCCAACGAGCCCGGTCTCCCGGTGGAACGCCTCCTCCATCGGACGCTAAAAGCTGCGATCAGGTGCTACAGAACCGCGCGATTGATAAAGGTGCTATTTGCCATCTATCATCATTCGCTCAACTCCTGCAGATGACTCGCCCATTTTTGTAACTAAAAAAGCGCATTTGAAATCTTTGAAAATAACTGGGATAACTATCACCGAAAAACAGAAAATGTCTGATTTCGTTTTTATTCTCCCTAGCTTGCTTAATTGAAACGATCGTAAATGGAGGGTTTCCGTTAGCACCTTCTAAGGGCACTTTTTTCAAAAAATCTGAATCTGTTATAAGAATTTCCATATGAAGAAGCTACAAACTACTACTTTCTTATTTCTTATGGGCGCCATATTGGATTTTTACGAAATGAGATAAAGGACAAAAAAAGAAAAATAATGACGTTACATACTCTATACTTTCACATAAATTTAAAGAAGCATTTTAAAATCAAATGACATTCATTTCTCAATAAAACATCCGCGGGTAATTAGATCTGGCTGTGATGACGATGCATTCAAATGAATTTATTTTTTTTAACTCTCGAAGTCTTGTGAGAAGGGCCCAACGTAGGCGCACACAGTCCCTCAATTTCGTTGCTACCACCACCATTTCTTCACAGAAGAAGATGACATTTCCTTTCTGTGTATCATGAAAATGAGTAATTTTAAATTTTTTTAAATTGGTGAATTATTTCTCAAAAATGAGCTATAATGTCGTAGGTTGCAAACAGAAAGGAAACATCTTATTCTGAACGAAATGGTTTAATCATATGGCGGACGCAGGAATAGCTTCTGAATTTATAGGTACGTGGGGTTGTTTTGGAAAGTACATTTTTTGATTTCACTGCATACCAGATGGGAAGCGCCTAGAAATTATTACCCTTAACTGCACTGGTATTGTGCATGTCGACCGGAAATTTGCATTAATTATCATCATACGATTTTCGTGGTTTTTCCTACATAATCATAAAGAGGAATCCGTTTTCAAGGCTATCGTGACCGGTAGGTGTAGGAAACGTTCGAGGCCCATCCTGCAGCGATAAACAAACTTGTGCCAATTCCCGGAATTGTTACACCTTCCTTTCATGTTAAGGCCTGTTGATGGCACAATTTCTGAAAATCTGGATAAGCAATACCAACCCTTTTCCAAAACCATCCCTAGAAATGGCGATATTCGCACGCGTCGTTTATTACTAGATTTTTAAGCGTATGTACCCCTCTCAAAGCACCTACATAGCTGACAAATAACAATCTGGTAGCTTCATAGATTGCAAAGTCACTACTTTATTACAATTGCAACAAAAATTCCCGATTTGTCTACGTAACTAACGTCCCCTGAGTAATCCCCTACACTCTACAGTACACTATTCAGACAGTTATACTCGACTTGGCTCAACATACTTCAATAAAGCATAAAGAAGAAGAAAACTTACCTAGTTATGTTTTTGTAGGCCTCCTCCGCGTACGAATTCCTCCGGAGTTTGCTGTTCAAATCGTCGAAACTTGCTTCGGCCTTCATCATAGGCTCCGATTCCTCAATAGGTTCATTGGCCACAACCACCATTGTTCTGCAAGAGGAGGTGATCATTTTACTACTGTGGTGCAATATCAAGAATGCATTTTTTAAAGATGCGGTGTGCGTCCAGGGAGAGGGAACAGGAAGATGTTATCATTGCGATGCTGATAATGTCATTATTGTTATTGTATACTGGTAGCAAACGAACTAGTAAATGAACTAACTGCTAAATTATTCGTGGGGGTTACGAAGTGTGCATGATTCCATGATTCATTTCTAGCCGTGCAGCTAGTATCAACGTAAACTATAAATAAATAGTGCACGCCTCGATTACCTAATGTTAGATAAGTTTCGTACGCCTTTATTTAAGATTATTTGAGAACATTCACTCATTTCGCCAAAAATACACTGGAGCGCATTGACATTGTTCTTGTTTATCCAGATCCAAATATATAGGAAATCCACAATGGCACAATCCACTGCCGTGTGTAGGTATGCAAATAGGTTTGATTCATCGATGACAAGATGATGGAACAATATTGTGCAATTATATAGATTTGGTGGTATCACCTCATAAGTAACTGTTGGCGAGGAAGAGCATATTAACAAGACTCGCTTTTACGGGTGGGCAAAAACGGCAAGACCCGCGAAACTTAAATTTTGTAGAGCAACATTGCGAATAAATTGCTCTCGATAACGAATTAATTTGTAGATCTATATTTGTGTTAGGAAGGAAACGCACGTATTGAGCGAAAAAAAGGTCCATAGCACGCTGGGATCTCTGAAACATTCATAACACATTTTTAGCGCTTTCCACAAAAATAAAAAAAATGCGCTATTGTGGCCACTTTGTCCGTCCGTATGTGCGTCCGTTCGTCCGTCCGTCCATCCGTCCGGCCATCCGTTGAGACGCTACTAGTTTTTATCTTAAAAGCTATTGTTCTACTTTTTCGCTATTTGGTTCGTTATGGTCTCGAGGCTTGCACCAAGGAAGGAATTTTTTCTGCGTTTATTACTAAAAAAGTTATTGTAAAAAAACCAAAAAACCGATTTTTACATGTTCCATAATTTTAAACGTTTGCCGTTTATTAACGATCCTAAAGATCGTTTATAATTTTGTATTGCTGTCTGCCGTCTGCCTGTTGGTCTGTCCGTCTGTTCCTTTGTCTGTCTGTCCCTCTATCTGTCCGTGTGAACGATAACTTTATTTAGAAATGTCCGATCGCTTTGACATCTCCGCTAGTTACGAACTGAATTGCATGAAATTCAATATGGGCATAGATTTAGCAAGTTGAGTCGAATCGATTCAAAATTCACACTGCCCTTTTCGCATCTCGACCATTTATAAACCGAATTGCAAACTTTTTTATTTATAAATGTATTTGAATGAAATTTGATACATAGGCCCTTGGAATAAAGCAAAATCAGTTACAAAATTTAGGTTTGCGCATGCGCAGTGGCAACTTTCTTATTTAGGAAAGCATTGAAATGAAATTCTTCTTATAAACTGAAATTGAAGTAGCACGTCAAAAATGGATTGCACATTTGCAACGCTATCTTTCATATTTGTGGCCGGGTTTTTACGATTTTAACAGAAGTTGCATCTTACAAATGGGAAATGAATGCAAGTGGAAATGCGCTTTTTGTAAATCGTCTACGATTACTTTTTAAACTTGTTTTTTTTAAATGAAAACACATTTTTATTTTCCTTTTGGAATTTTACATAGTGTTTCCTGTACAAGGGCCAGTTAACGATTGCGCGGAGTAACTTAATGCCTTGAAGATAAGATTTTTCGATGGAATGCTTTTGTATTATGATATGGTTGAATATTCTCCACATTTTAAAAATATTTGGAATTATACAGGGTGCGCCCACAAAGTAGGGCACCAAAATGGTACATTTTTTTTAATAGAACCTCCTGTATTTGAATGCATTTTTGAATTCTACGTGTAATTGTACGGCTTTTTTTATTATATGGTTAATATCCGAAAAACAAGTAGTTTTAAAAATAATTCGATTTTTAAGAGAAATTGAGCATTTGCAAGCGTCAGTATATTGTGAAAATTATTACTTAAATTTTGATTCCAGGTTATATATCTTTCATCATGGGTTAAGTAAAAGTCAAATAAATACATCTACTATGAAACATTAAAAAAATAGCTTACAGGGTGTTTTTTTGGTAGGTCCAAAGTTACAAAGCTTCATATTAAAAAATCTCCCTTTTTGTAAATGGAACACCCTGTATATTTTTCTGTCGTCTTTTAGCTCCTCCTTCAACTTTTGACAATAATGTCCTATACCTATCTCTGATATTTTTCAAAATATCTTGGTTTTGCTGGTTTTTATATTCTAATCTTAAATAAGTTATATATAATTTACATACCTAATAGCGAGGTGGCCATGTAAAAAAAGGCAATTTTTATCTATCTCGTCCAAAACAAAAATCATATCGATTAATTTATTTTTCAAACAATTTATTTTAAGTCTAAAAGCTAGAGAATAAGTAAAAACATTTGACTACAAAGCAAATTTAATTTAACTCCTAATGTCATCCAGTCAGTGATATTACTTTCATTTTTTTTCATATTCACCTCGTTATTATGTAAATTAGAACTTATTTCAGATTAAAATATAAAAACTAGGAAAACCAAGATATTTGTTTTTACTATCAAATTTATTCTCCAGTTTTTAGACAAATGAATTCATAAGTATGATTTTAGCTTTGGACGAGGCAAATAAAATTGCCTTTTGCTTGGCAACCTCGTTATTATGTAAATTACATATAAATAAAAACCAGGAAAACCAAAATATTTTGAAAAATATCAGAGATAGATATAGGTCATAGGACAATATTATCAAAAGATGAAGGTTTTTGGAAGAGCTAAAGAAACAGAAAAATATACAGGGTGTTCCATTTAAAAAAGTGAGATTTTTTAATATGCAGCTTTGTAACTTTGGACCTGCCAAAAAAACACCCTGTAAGCTATTTTTTAATGTTCCATAGTAAATGTATTTATTTGACTTTTACTTAACCCAGGATAAAAGATATAAAACCTGGAATCAAAATTTAAATAATAATTTTGACCATATACTGACGCTTGCAAATGCCCAATTTTTCTTAAAAATCGAATTATCTTTAAAACTACTAGTTTTTCGGATATTAACCATATAATAAAAAAGACGTCCAATTACACGTAGAATTCAAAAATGCATTCAAATACAGGGGGTTCTATTTAAAAAAATGTACCATTTTGGCATCCTACTTTGTGGGCGCACCCTGTATAATTCCAAATATGTTTAAAATGTGGAGAATATTCACCCATATCATAATACAAAAGCACTCTATCGAAAAATCTTATCTTCAAGTCATTAAGTTACTTCGCGCAATCGTTGACTCACCCTGTACAGGATGTCCCATTTTCGACACTTTTATAGGCGTTATGGGCTCTTTTTGGGTCAAACTTACAATGGTAAAATCAAAATTTGCACATTTTTGCTTAAAAGATACGGAGATAAATCAAATAAGTTTCAATTTCAGAAAAATGTTTCTTGAAAATTATGATAAATAATCTGTCGTTTTCAAAATAAATAGTTATACAGTATCCGGTAAAAAAGTTATTGGATCTAACTTCATTTTATTTCAATGACATACCCTGTATATTTCAATCTACAAATAGTTTATTAAATTTTTTTAAATATAACACTGAAAAAAGTCTATATCGATTCAAAAAGGTTCAAAAAAGATTCATTAAAAATTCAAAAATTCGTTTGTAGTAATTTCTAATTTTTTCAGTGTCAGAAAAAAGGACGATAGTTCGTAGAAAAGTTTGTTGAGACCTGTAAGTAGAATACCATGAATGGGTAAAACGTGTGGTCGCCCCCCCCCCTCTACCCATTTTCACTTTTTTTACTTGCCACTCTTTCCTAATTTTTACCCCTTTCGTTTTGTCATATTTCTTCAAATTAAGCGAATCTTTTACATTGTATAGAAAGTGTCATATTTCATAGTAGATTAGATTGAACACTTGCAGTTGAGTGTTGACCATTACAGTAAATGTCGTAATTTGCTCCACTGCTGAAACCAAATACGTTGGGCGTTTGTTGAACTGTATTTCGGTTGAAATTGTATTTATGTCTTAAAACGTAGAGAACAATTTTAATGAAACTCTAAAGTGTGAGAGTGAAGGAACTACGTAGGTTTGTCGGAACTAGATTTAAGAGAACGCATTTTGTAACTAGGAGCTTCCCGAGTTTCCCGACTAACTAGCGCCATCTCAGAACGAGGGGACCGCATATCGGCACGCTAATGAACGTACGATTTTCTATTTTTACGATTAGTTAAAAGCAGATGGCAGCATCTACTGGGCGAAATTAGCCATGCCAGTTTATCCTATTTGTTTGTAACTCTTATTGTACTTCCTCTATGGCAATGATATAAAATGGTATAAGCAAACGGTGACGTTTTTTTTTTGGCTCGGACCAGTGGTCATTCAACCAGCTTCGTTATGTATACCCCGAACTAATTTCAAAGTCGTTCAATATGCAGACGATGTGTGTATTTATATAGAAAACCACAAGTACGATGAATTAACGCAGACACTCGATGTTATTCACTCAAATATATCTTTGGCACTTTCAAAATGGGTTTGAAATTTCAATAAACAAGTCGGCCATTGTAATATTTACTAGACATAGACTACCCAACAATAGCACTATTGCCTTGTCAAAAGGGGATTTTAAAACACACAAGCAAATATATGGGAATGATACCTACTTGACGAAAAGCTTTCATGGAAATTTCATATTGAACACTTGCTCAACAGATGTAATAGAGGTCTAAATTTTCTTAAAATGGTAGTAAAAACATGGTGAGGAGTGGACATCAAAGTGGCTCTCCTTTTTATAGAGCATATTTACGCTCAGTTATAGAATACGGATGTATGCTGTATGGGTCTGCTAGCAATACTTTGTTAAAAAAATCGACGTGTATCAGATTACAATCTTACGCATTTGTCTGGGTGCCATGAAATCAAACGGTGACGTTGGTCGTTGCAGAGAGAAGTAAAATCAGAAGTGCAAGTGTCGTTTTCTGTAATTACAACGTTAGGGACCAGAGACGCCACTGGTGTATTTATCATCTGTCGTCATATACTAAGGATTAGTAAGTAAGGTTAGCAATCGTCGCTTTAGTTTAATTACGCAGGTAATTACTGCGTGATAATGTACGAGTAACACCTAATCTTAATCTAATAATAAAACTCCATTTCGACCGTTAATTGCGGCAGCAATATAAATTAACCTACCTGGATTAATTTAGATTACAAGAGCAAAGAAAAAAGGAACGTTTACGCCGACTCTATTATACAAACAAATTTAAAAAGATCTCTTTGTTTGTTAAGCAATAAAGATGTAAAGCGGGCGATGAGAAAACGCTACTACATTTAACTGAGATAAAACCAAAACTGCGGGAAAATTATGGATTTTTTCCATGATCATTTACACAATCTAAATAATAAATTCACATCTTCAGTCTGGTCTGGTTGTAACGGAAGCACGTTCTTCCATTTTCGAACATACATATGTCACGATTACATTTCGCACATTTAATGGATAAGAATCTAAATTTTCAAGACCATTAAAAGAACCGGTTTATTACTGTTTGAATACAAGAAAAATATTTAGCAATACTAATGGCGATATCCTGTGGTCGTTCCAACTCGAAGTGTGTACTGATTGATCCAATAATTTGAGCCAAATGATTGCAACATGTAGCCGATATAAAATCCTAAGTCTCGTATAATGAATGGCATCTTTGAAAGTTAAATTCAAATTTCGTTCACTCAATATTACGTGATCCGGGGATCAGTATAAAAATATTATTTACACACCATCGACCGCTTCGGACGTGCGACGAAGTAGAACATAAAATTCAATAAATCAATTCTTCTAGTTTTAATTTCGCGCGTTTCAAACTTCCGCTATTGCTCGTATTTACCGTAATAGTTTCTAATTGGCAGGTTATCCCTTGAATTTGAGACCACCATTTACATTTAAAACTACGCGTTTATTTGACACGTCGCTACGGTATCAACACGAAATCTTTCTAAAAATATAATACGCTCTCGATTATTAGGGTGTCACGCCAATATATAAACTACCCCACACTACTTTTACAGGTAGTTTACTTAACATTTAACATTTCTAAGTGCGAATTGAATCAAACCCCACGGTAATGTACAGGTTGTTGACTTGACTGCGCTCGCGGCTCAACGCGAATTTCAACACACCCTACTGTGATTTTCAAGTGGTTGATTTCACTCTGGTCTTGTATCAACGTGAATTCTCCTACTACTTTACCTTTTTGATTAACATCCATCCCGTGACGCAAACCTTTTCCACCAATAAACTAATGTCGGACATCCAATCAGATTACTTGGCGGCCATAAATCAACTGTTTGTAAAGTAGTTTCATGCTGATGTTGCAAATCCCACACAACGCAGCAACTCAAATAACGACCACTGCATTATAAACAAAATCTTTCCAGTAATCTGAACCAATCACTCCCATGACTCATCGACGCATTGAGTTTTCAAACGTATTTAGTAATAGTAATATATTTCGTTGACCCATTCAATAATTACAATTGTTTGGTCGCGTCAGATAGATATGAAAAATTTTAAAAATATTGTAACAAAAAAAATGTATAAAACAACACAATAAGAACAAACAATTTACATCGAACATGAAGTAGTAAGCATGTATTCCTCTATGCTATAATAACATTTGTCTAGTAGATATTTCTTTAGTGAGTCTTTGAATTTATTGAACGACAGTTGTTTTAGGGTATTACTTAGATTGTTATATAACAAGACATTTAAAGAATTTTTTTCCGATACACATAGCCTTAACTTAAAGGGCAGTAACAAATTATGATGTCTAGTATTATATTGACGACTACTCCTGTCTGACACTTTACTGTTAGCATTTATTCGGCGATGTATTTCAATTAGAGTATAGTATAGATATAGGCAGGGTACTGGCATAATTTTATAAGATTTAAAGTAACCTCTACAATGATCTCTCGAACCAATATTGACTAGGATTCTAAGCGCTTTCTTTTGAAGTCTAAAAACTCTTATAGCCTGAGACGCGTTGCCCCATACAGTTATTCCATAGCTGATTTTCGAGTGAAAAAATGCAAAATAACAATTTAAGAGGACAGATTTGTCAACAGATGTTCTGAGCTTAACTAATAAATAAATACTAGAAGATAACGTGTTACAAAGTAAATCAATATGCGGTTCCCAATTCAATTCATTGTCAATGACTATACCGAGTAATTTGACATGGTTTCTGTTGTGTACCGACTTTTGACTAGTAAATGTTATGATTTGAGTTTTATTAGGATTGTGTTTTAGTTGATTGGAGTCAAGCCAGTTCTGCACTTCTATAGCGGCTATATCAATCGACTTACTCAGATCGCATGGGTTTGTAGATTTGCAAATGATGGTTGTATCATCCGCAAATTGGACGCATTTCCCTATATTAACCGCATTCGGTAGGTCGTTAACGTAAACCAGGAACAGAAGTGGACCTAGGGCTGATCCTTGTGGTACGCCAAACAAGATTGGTTCTATGTCCGACATTTGATTGTTAAATGAAACACATTGCAAGCGATTACTGAGGTAACATCTAAAAAGTGCCAAAGGCGTTCCTCGGATACCGTAATATTCTAATTTGGCTTCAAGTATTGCTGGAACTACACAATCGAATGCCTTAGTTAGGTCATAAAGCACTGCAGAAACCGTCTCCTTACTCTCGAAAGCTTCAACAACCGACCCTATTAGCGCAACAATTGCACTTGTGGTTGAAAAGCCCGCTCTAAATCCATACTGTTGGTCGTTTAAAGTTTCTGTCGAGATATTCGACCAAACGATTTTTTATTAATATTTCGAAGACTTTACCTAAAATGGGAATAATAGAAATAGGTCGATAGTTGTCTAGCGAACTTTTATCGCCCTTTTTGAAAACCGGTACGACTCTACTTACTTTAAAACAAGACGGAAATATTCCTTCTTGAAAGGAATCGTTAATTAGTTCAGTGAGAAGTTCACCAATTATGTCTATGCAGTTATTTAAAATTTTGCTATTTAAATCATAAATATCATAACTATTTGATTTAGATAGTTTCCTTATTGTACTTAAAACTTCATTGTAGGTGACAGGTGCCAAATAAAATGAAGTTGCCGGGGAGGGCATATTACCTAAGTAACTCTTAGGATTTATTTTATTATTAGGTATAGAACTAATGATATGGTTTGCAATAGACACAAAATGTGAATTCAGTTCGTTGTGTGGTATGGGGATATTATTACTTTTTATTTTATTAGTTTCTTGGTTGGTCTAAAATGCCAGAAGCATATAGTTCGTTATCAATATTAGTTACAATATTGTCAATGCATTTTGATGACGTAGCACCTACCCTAGTAGGGCAAGAAATACATGTCTTAAGCCCATATGTATCAAGTAAATTAAATAAATGTTTTGTATGTTTCCCTAATTGGGTAAAGTTGATGTTAAAATCACCTGTTATAATGATTTCTTTGTATTTATTGCAAAAGTCAAACAAAAGCTTGTCTAAATTATCAATGAAAACCTCTATTGATCCCAGAGGTGGTCGGTATAGTGCAATTATGAATAACTTTTTCAGGGGTAACTCAACGCCACAAAATTCGCAGTTCATCTCTACGATATAGTTATTTAGACATATAGGTTTAAATACAATATCGTTTTTTAAGAAAATGCTTACTCCTCCATGCCCGTGATGCTTCCTGGAAAAGGAGCTACCTAAGCAGAGGGAATGGATGTTAACAACGGATAGTTGGGCTTCTGTCATCCAATGTTCTGAAAAACAGATTACATCAAATTTGTGTTTATCAAAAAATAAGTTAATTTCATTCACTAACTTTACAAAGTTAGGACCGTATTTAAGGACCACTCGCTCACGTACAAAATCGAAATTTTTTAAGTAGAACATCGAATAGAATAAAATCCGGTAGCGGGCTCCCATTACACAATGAAAATCAATAGTTTTATGAGTGCCTTGTGAGGATTTATTTAATCTAATAGACTCCAGTATGTGAGAGGAATGTTTTGCCCCGGGGTCCATCATGGCACGGACTTGTGCAAGAACAAAAGAGAAGTTTCATTTTCATCGTTAGCAAAACTGAGAAGGAACCTTGTTTTATGGTGCAAGGTCGTGGTTTGTGATTTCCCTGGCAAAGAAAGTCGTGGCCTTAGATTTCCCGGTTGCAGTAAGATGACCTTTCTTTGAAATTCTAGCTATAGATGCTTCTAGTAAAGAAAAACATAGGTCACATAGCTATAGCCTTATGGGAAGTAGTGATCAATGCATGGAAAATGCGCTGAAGTTACTCGCCTTAGGGCGATACTTGTTTTTAAATACGCTCTAAATTAACTGCCGTCTATATGCCGTAAAAATTCGCAACTGACTTTCTATTTACCCTCGCCCGAGTCTCGGTGGAAAACCTCCACTGCAGGATTTTTAATTAAAATGGTTTCATTTAATCGCTGCTTTTCGAAAAAGCGAAATATTCTATCCACCTCATCCAAGCCCACTCGCTTTAATAAAAACTACAATTGGATTATTTGAATTGATTCTCAAAAACGTACTACCGTTAATTGCATTGCAGTTCTCGAGTGTGGCGAGTTTTTATCTTCGATTCTAATATTATCCAGAGTGGCTTCGCCAATATACAGCGTTTCTAATTTAGAAGTTACGAGCTTCTGTTCCACATTCCACGGATGACTACATTTCCGACGTATAATTTTAGAATAATGTAAATATCCCATTTCGCTTTCGGAATTTTAGGTAAATAACCTAATTATAAGTCACTTCACTTCACATTCGTAATTGGTTATTGATAGCTAAAGGTGGCGTATCATACTCTATTTATAATAAACAGCCGCCGCACTGTAGGCGCTCGACGCGCGTCAAGTTCTTTTCTCAAACTCGAGAATTATCCTCGTTTTGTGTTTTTTTCACGTAAGACTTTGATTCGTTTCCCACCATTTGTTGTACTCCCTAGCTTAATCCTAATCCGATTGATTAATTCGCAATTACCTTTGCTCTAAAGCATCATGTACATAATCCACCGAAACATCCCGCCCCCGAAACACCTTATCCGCCAAAACATCACGTTCGCCCAAATCCCACGCCGCCGAAACGTGCTCCGGCGAAACGTCCGTGTCCGATTATTCCAGCGCCAGATTGGCACACTATAACACGAAATTAATGGGATCTACGTGACAATCCGGCTAAATTTGATCCGTCGTTATCGGACATGGGAGCTGCAGATTTTGTAGGAATTTTCCGTCAATGCCAGTACGAGGTATCTGGCAAATTCGAGTTTCTAGTGATTATTATTACTTTGTAATTCACTAGTAAGATGTAACTTTATTTCTGTAGTAGATTTCTTATTACTTTAATTCCTTATTTCCGCCGTTACAGATTTCTTTTACAATAGTTCTTTGTTTTACCGCCCCAGGTTGTACAGATGCTTTCCATGGTACTTCTGATCATCCCTTCTTCTTTAATTTGGTATTGCGCGCAGTTGTATTTTCTCCCCTCAGTGAAGTTTCTGCTATCGCGTTTCTTATATGGAAATTTTTCTTTGGCCACTCTTACTGTTATTGACTTTTGTCTTATTTGCAGTGGTCGAAGTGGCTAAAAAAAAGCAGGGGTACGTCTGATCCGTGCAAAATCCCGTTGTCGAGGGGGGGGGGGCAAAACATAGGAACCAAGCACGTAGTACATACCTACCTAGATACCTTTAATTTACAGCTACAAAACATAATCTGTTTGATAGCTGGATAGAATCCTTTTCTGGGAAAAAATTCTGAAATTTAATTGTTATGTTTGGTCAACAATCTTCATATACTTCGGGGTACGTTTTTGTTTCACGATATATGTGGGGGTACGTTTTCATTATTTATAAAAAGTGGTGGTACGCCATACACCCGCATACCCCCCCCCCCCCAATTCGACCACTGCTGTTTTGAGTTGAATCGTTTTTACGGATCTTTATTGCACATAAACAGTACGAGGTATGTTAGATGATTACCCATTTCTTTAATACGTATTTTTTTGGGGCTTTACCTTCTCTCACAAATTTCTCAAGTTTTCTTACAGTTTTCTTTTAAGTTCTCATCGTTCTTTCTTTTGGATTCCCTTTTACGTTATTATCTACCTGGATATTACGCATTACGTGAGTAACATTGCACTTTTTCTTGGACCCGCCAAAAATTAGGATTGACAGTGGTGAACGTACGCGATGTATGTTTCTACCTTACCGGCTTAAACAATTATAACACCATTATCTGTGACGCAATTACATGGAATATGTTACACTTCGAAGTATTTTATACCCGGAGATTTCGATATAGTTCCTATAACTGCAAGTGACCATTATTACTCTTGTAAATCGCTCCGTATACCTGTTTTTTGAATTTAACATCACGTTTATGCTTTTATAGGGATGTTGCAAGGATAATCTGTGGTCGATCAAAATTTTGCTTTTGCTAGTGTAACGTAATTACGGTTTAGTATCAGGCTGACCTCATCAGATGTTAGCGTTGCTTACGCGATATTTTATGTGTCATGCTATTCACTACCTCTCGATATTGCGCATGTGCATATCTTATTTTTACAATATGCGATATGCGTGTTTTTGCGAAATACGTTTTGATTAAATTTTGATACTACGTCCTTCAAATCAAATCAAGTGGATATCATGAAGCAGACACACTTGTCGGTAGTGTCGGGCTTGAAATGCGGATATCTCGAGAAGGGAATGTCGGAAGCGGGTAAAAGTAAAGTGAAGATCTTGACGAAACGCATCTGTTGATAGGCTCAGAACTTCAAATGCGAATATCTCGAGAACGGAGTGTCAAAATCGGTACTCACAAAAAGTAACTGAGACTTATCAAACGATACCACAACGAGTTGATTGTATCACTAGTATGCTGGAGAAAGAACCGTTAAAACAGAGTACTCACAAAGTGAAAATTAAAGTGATTAACCAGATGCAAAAAATATGCTTCAAAGGTTTGGTGAGTTTGGTTTGGTTTGGTGAAAAATACGTTATAACCAATCGCTGTTTTGATCCTTTTTTCCACACAATTGTTCTTACATACATATAAATTTTCCCGAAATAAGAAAACACAGCACAACAGTTATCACCCAAACACTAACAACTTCACAATGTTAATACGTATGATTCTCACCTAGTGCTACTTCCTTTAACTGTTTGAGCTCAGATAAAAATTGCAAATACTTGCTATTTGAGTCACACCAAAATATATAAATGAAAACAATTGTAAGACTAAAATTTCCCAAAATTTAATTATCAATTCAAACTAGTTTTCACACGGAACAATAAAAAATCAGCAGTAATTAACAATTGACAATTAGCCCTTTAAGTGAATAACATTAAATGAAATGACAAGGTCTTAAAAATAGAGAATTACGATTTTATTTTTACATCATTAGCGAAAAATGGTTATGGTTGTAGCATATTTCGCACCCTTACGTAGTTGGCACCCGGATGCACGTAGAGGTATTTCGTTCCTTGGATATTTCAATTCCTGGACACTCTCGCAATGTATAATTTTAATTAGCATCTGTGGAGTTTGTCTGCGGACTTTTTTTTAAATTTTATCAACAATTCAATGTCAATTGTCAATGTCTCAAGTATTTTCCCTTCCTATACCTACGTGAATTTTTGCGTGTTACTGCGTTATCGGATTAAGGTCCTCGCATTTAAATAAATTGTTACCACGAGAGGTGCAGAACGTTAATTGCGGATCCATTTGGAGCGGTTAGATCACTGAGAGAAAAATCTGTTAGCAGTAATAAAAAAAATTTAATACTATATGTGACTATACAACTTGTTATTCACGATAATTAAACAGAGTTTTCTGTACCTGTTTGATTACAGTCAAATTTTAATTTTATTTGTAATTACATCAATTACCGTAGGTATTTGAAAACCTGGCAACAGACATAAACTTTCTTTAGAGACAATTAAAGGCATTTATTAAATTTATTAAACAGTTTAATTAGAATAAGTGTACGTTAAATAACCTTAAATAGTACACTAAATTGTTGTAAGGATATAATATATTTAGGAAGATTTAACCGCAAAATAACTGTAGGTAGCAAAGTGAGGTGTTGTAGAAACGTAGTTAAATTAGAATGGTTTTTAATTGACTTACTACAGTACATCTTGTTAAACAATATCTGAAAGCCTATTATACTCGGTCGTGTCTGTACGTTCCACCTTGAACACATCACGACATAAAATTTGAACAATTTTCATCAGTGAGGGCCAATTGCACCATCAAAATTAAGTATCCCTTAAAGTTAAGCATAACTTAAATAAAATACCATAGCAACGATTGTCTTAATAATCGTTGCCATAGATTTTAAGTTCGACTTAACTTTAAGCAAGGCTTAATTTTTTTTGGTGCAACTGGGTCTCAGTAGCTTAAAAACTTAAAAAATAATTTCGGTAGACAGCAATAGTAGCAAAAATATAACTCTTTCTACTTACCTAAGAAATAGTCGAAATATACATCAAGTCCCCATTTAATAAGTAATGACTTAAATTCGCTCATTTTGGGGTAGGTATGGCTTAAATTTCAGCTCTTGGTACACTAGGTACAATATAATAAAACCGAATAAAACTTACACCCGCACAGCACAATGTACCTGCATGCGTATATTAAGAAATTGCTATATACCTACTGCTTTTATGGTCGTCAAAAAACGAACGAAAACGGCTTCTGAAGACGATTGCTACAAGTAGATGTTTACTCGCCATAAATTAGTATTTCATAACGCCAACTAAACTAAACGTTTATGGCAGTTACAAAAACGTAATTAAGCAAGAATATCCAATTCAATGCAACAGTTTTATAACTGCAGCGAAAACGCTATCTGCTGTTATTGTACCTATGAAAATCTACAAGCGTTTAGCAAATATGTCTAATTGCCCTTATCCACCACTTCTAGAAAATCGATTTTACTTAGCACAGTATATGAGATTATTGTCATAAATTGATAACTAATTGAGGCAAATAAAAAGACATTTATTGTAATTAAAATATTTTCAGGTAGACACTTTGATTATATTATTTCTCTCAGTGATGATTAAAAAACAGATTTGTCAATTATAACAATGCACCTCTCTTTGTATACGAAGTGTTACTAGATCTACATTAAACGGCAATCAGTAAAAAGTTTCAAGACAATTATTTCGTGCTTTTGCTAAATGTTAAATCCGAAGTTAGAAGGGTAATATAATTTTGTTTCTACTTTGGAACATAAGGTCAATTCATCCAATCAATAAACAAATATTTAACTATTAAAGTTCGAGAAACCCATTGCCCAGTTTGTTCAGGATTCAAATTGTCGTACATCTTTCGAGATTCGCTTTCGACGAGCAGTCAAGTTTACCGAGTGCGAGAAAAGGTCCGATTATATTGCACCAAACATTCCACCACCGCAATTTTCTGAATGTTGGCTATCTTTCAAAAGGAGAGAAACCGCCCATGGATAAATCTAAGTTATTTTGAATTTGTATCGTGCAACCGCAGGGGTCTATTTTTTTGGTAAGTTTGTATAAAAGATTACACTTAGTCAATTTAATATTCCTGAAGAGGTCGACTCTCGGGAAAATCAAATTTGTGTATTTTTTATGAATAATAAGTGAACCCAAACCGAAGATTTGGCAAACTCGATGAAAAGTGCACATGGGCCCAGAAAAAAAACATGTAGGTAAATGAATCATATTGTTGTGTACACCCGCCACGCAGACGTTATTTTCGCCTTAGCACCAACAGTAATAATGGGGCATGCTGTATGTGGAATTTCAATTTTTAAGTGCAAATCTGATGATTTATTACGAATAATGCTGCTGATAACGGAAATGCAGTTGTTTCGACGAATTGCGCATTTCATGTTGGAGAAGTGGGTAAGTTCAATCGGGTCTAGGGTTTTCTGTGTTAGTAAATATTCCTTAAACGTCCAACAACTATGCAGAAGCAAAAAAATAATTGCGCACGCGCAACCCAAATTTTGTATTTGCGCAATCCAATAAGGGCAAACTAATGCCGATTCAAAAGTTATGCTGATCTGGTGGGACCCCTTAAGGCGTGTTGTAAAAAGTACGGATGCGATCTCGAGGATCGTTGGGTATTCAGTTGTATCGGATTTTTACAAGTTAAAAGTTTCTACCGTCCGAACAGCTACTGAAAATTTATCATCAAATTCAACAAGCCAGATTGTGTCATCAGGTTTAGTATTATAAAGCAAAGTGAAGTTCAAAAGCTGTCAGCGTTTGTGTGTGAGTTAAGTGCGCATAATATCGCAAACCTTTTACGACCAGATTATTTAGATTATTAAGAAAAAAATGTAGTGATTTTCAGATTTTTTATTTGAATTGTCGACCACCAAACAAGCTTTGTAAGCCTTTTTTAGGGATTTTGTTTTATTTCTTTCATGTGTTTCCGAATAAATTTTTCTTATTTCACAATTGTGTGTTTATTCGAATCCATTGTGCGACCCGGAGAGAATCCTCATGTCAGATTTTTCTTTTCGTGCCGAAGAATTATGTCAGGTGTTAATGAAAATTTGTGTAGTTCATTCTTTAGAATGAGCGAAGGCTACTGATCGCATGGCATTGCACACAGCATAGAGATTTTACCCGCACTTACCCGAGTCTTCAAACTTTATATACCGACAAGAGCAATGTAACAATGCAATTCTTCGGAGACCCGACTTTCGACTACTCAACACTAATACTCATTAGACGTAATTTGCGAATAAGCTTGTAGGGTTGCTAGGATAGGTTGCGTCATAATCACGTCCAATGCATCTACCAACAGGTGAAATTTCATCAGTAACTGAACTGCTAGGGGTTCCACGAAAAGCTGTTGGAAAATTTGCCACTGCTCTTTAAAGCTCAAATTTTGAAACTAATTTTATCCAAATGGGAGTCATAGTTTAGTTTAGTAGGTAAAACTACTGGTAAATTTTCAACTATTTTACAAAATGGCGGCGTTCAGCTACAACTTTCGCTTTGGAAAACCTGCGATTTTTTTCACTAATCCTATCTCTTTAAACATTCCTCAAGTTACAAGTACAAGAACAAGACTTAGAGAATGTCATTTGCATCTGGGTTATTTTTCAAATAGTAATGAATCATGTGCAATTTCAGAAATATGGCGACAATATTGGACAATGGTCCTCATTTAGAATGCTACGAGATGAGTCGACTAATAGGGTGATGAAATATACAGGGTCCTGCAACAGTGCGTCGCTCTTTCCTAGCTCATATCTGGTAAACAGGTAAAGCGCATTTTTTTAAACACCCCTACGAAATTTCTTCCATAAATAAGAAAGTTGGCACTGCACATCCTACACAAAACCAAATTTTGAATATATATAATATAAATATATATATTTGCTTTTATTCCAAGTGGCTATGTATCAAATTTTATTTAATGCCCAATGGTTATATTTCTTCCAAACATCCCAATCGTCCTTTGTAGGTACCTACTCTTTTGACAATTCACCCTTAAGATATAAGGAATTATAACCGATCACGACAAGGGATCGAGGAGGAAGACTATGGTCCTTTCATTAGAGTACCATGAAGGATAAAACTAGTTCCACTCCCCCCCCCCCCGTCCTTCCTCCTCCACCCCGGACAGAAAGAAGGGCAGTAGTTTGTATAAAACTGTTCCTTTCGTTGAGACCTTTAATTAGAATACAATGAGAGATAAAATTAATTTTTAACCCTCCCCCCCTCAGGCCCCATCGCTCACTGATCTCGAAAAAGAGTCGCATGGGAAAGTCATAGTTTGTACAAACCAATTTATTTCGATGAGACCTTTCATTAGAATACCATGAAGGGTAGAACAATTGTTTACCCCCCCCCCTCCCCATTTTCTAAAGTTTAACTTAGAACCACTGCATGCGTATGCAAAATCTGAGACCAATTGGCTGTCGTATGTAAAAGTTATGCACGTTTTACTTTCAAAAACAGCATCTCAGGAAATAATTCGTGGGGGGGGGCCCCCTTTAGACAGCGAAATTTATGGCCGTCTGGCACACCTTTTTAAGGTATAGGCTACCTCTTGCAAAAAATTCCAGGACTCTATAGGACCAGTCCCCTAGAAGTAGTTCAAAACGGTAGAAGTGGGTCCGGACGGACGGACGGATAAACGGACAATACGCAAACAATAGCACATTTTTTTAATTCTTATAAAATGCGGTAAAAATATCAAAAAACCTTTTATGCAAATGTGAACTATAGATGGTTGCGCATCTACAAAAATTATGAATGTACAGGGTATCCCATTTTTTCGGTATTGATACACAGCGGATTTTTTTAAATATAACACTATATTTTTAGCTAATTCGATGTCACTTTTTAACCTCTAAACCTATACACTGTTTGGTTTTTTGTCAATAATACTGTATATGATTTTAAACTAAAGAAATACATTTGATCAATAATGTGAATCTGAATCAAAGGCAACACCTTGGTAATGAGAAAGTTGAATTTAGTGATACAGGGTGATCACAAAAAATATTTCCTGAGATGCTGTTTTTGAAAGTAAAACGTGCATAACTTTTACATACGACAACCAATCGGTCTCAGATTTTGCATCCACATGCCTTTAGGGTTGCCAAGTTAAACTTTAGAAAATTGTGGGAGGGGGGTAAACACATGTTCTACCCTTCATGGTATTCTAATGAAAGGTCTCATCGAAATAAATTGGTTTGTACAAACTATAGCTTCCCCGTGGAGGAGGAGGGGGGGGGGAGTGGAACTAGTTTTATCCTTCATGGTGCTCTAATGAAAGGTCTCCAAGAAATGAATTAATTTCTACCAACCATAGCCCTCGCCCGCGACCTCTTATCGTAATCGGGTATATTCCCTTATACCTACCTCAAGAACGGATTGTCAGAAGAGGGTACTCACAAAGGGCGATTGAGACGTCTGCAACAATATATCCATTGGTGATGTCAAAACAAAAGCTATTTCGGATTAAAAAAATGCGCTTTATCTGCACAAGAGTTGTGCACAATTTATATTTGTTTAGGTTACCTATTCAATATTTTTCACAAACATAGTTACACATTAATTAATTACATGTTTATAAACAGGGGTAGGTCGTGATAATCAAAAACCAAAGAATGCCAGACAGTAAACAAATTCCAAACATTTATGATTTGCTGCAAGTGTACTCCTTATTTCGTAGTAAAATAAGATTATTTAAAAAGATTAGTTCATCTTTTTCGAAATTCGCCTTTTTAATTAATCTTATTTTACTACGAAATAGCTGGAGTACACTTGCAGCAGGTAATTTATTTGTGACACTTACTTACTTTCTGGCATTCTTCTGTTTTTTTTACTATCACGGTTTACACCGGTTTTTAAAAATGTAATTGATTAATGTGTAACTATTTTTGTGAAAAATAGGTATTGAATAACCAAAAAATTGAAGGGCACACAAAAGACTATCGAATAAAGAAATAAGATAGTGGTAGTTCCATTTGAAAAAATATAGTTATGACACTTTGAAATTTGGAAGCTTTACTATTATTTTGTGAACACCATGTATTACTAAATCTAACTTTTTCATTACCAAAGTGTGTCCTTTTATTCAGATTAACATTATTGATCGAAGTGTATTTCTTAACTTTAAAATCAAGGTCGCTACGATTCATCAAGATGGGACTTGCTTATTCGGAAAAAATTAATCATTTGGCAACATTGACAAAAAAGCAAAAAGTGAATAGGCTTCCATGCCGAGGTTAAAAAATGACATCGAAACAACTAAAAATGTACTTACAGGATGTTCCATTTAAAAAAATCAGTTGTCTATTGACACCGTAAAAATGGGACACCCTGTATGTTCAAAAATAATTTCTGTAGATGCGCAACCATCTATAGTTAACATTTGCACAAAAGGTTTTTTGATATTTTTTACCAGGTATGAGCTAGAAAAGCCGGAATGATTTTAAGCACTACTGCAGTTACACTCCTATTGCTAACGTTGTGGAGGGGAGGCGAATCGTTCACGATAGACTTTGTCCCCGATGCCTTTTCTCTAATACCGAAGACAAAACTCGACTAAGTTGTTCGATTTTATTTCGGAAACGAAATCTATCGAGCGCAGCTGTTTCCCACGAACCTCTTCGTGCTTTACCGTAAGCAAACGACCACGCCAACATTATGCACATTTGATTCCGTGATTCGTCAATTGTAACTCTCTTCTTCATTTTCACTTAACTCACTAATAAATTGTTCAAACTGGCCCTCTACGTACTACACATTTCTCACATATTTTACTGTTTAGATAACTCTCACATATCTCTTCGCCCAACTCGTATTTTTTAGCGAAAACTTGTTCTTAAGGCATTCTACCGCTGTTACAAAATCTCTCGCCTTGATCCACTATGCTCAGCATACGCTAGCCATGCCATGATTATTTGATATACACGACGAGCGGGCTATATAATTAATGCGCCCCACTATGCAATTAGCGGAGATCAAAACCATTAACTAAAGGGTTTAAGAACAGACAAAGAGGTTAATAACCTTTTATCAAAAAAAGGTCAGTGCCTTTAAGGTGGACAACCTTTAAATAGAAAAGGTCATTAGGGTTTAAGAACTCGGTCAATAACATGTTATCAAAAGGTCAGTGCCTTTGAGGTGAACGACTTTTAAATAGAAAAGGTCATTCTCACGGACAATAAGTTTAATGACCTATCTACAGTTAACAACCTTTAACGCCCAATGACCTTCACAGTTCAAGGTCATATTTAGAAACGGCTATACCATATTACGCTGACGCACTGTTGCAGGTCTCTGTATATTACCACAGACGAGTAACAAGTTGTCTTGTCCTTTATCCTTTATCTATGCCTTCTCTCGCAAAAAATAGGGTCTGCCGACCCCTTCCACTAATCAATAATTAACGGTCGAATTTTGAAGGCTTCTTGTTCGTGATACTACACTACAGACTTCGTAGGTACCCATTTGAGACAGGTAGCGATAATCCCTTAGAGTCTAGAGAACTTTCATAGTCTAAGGATAATCCCAAGTATCAAAACAGTAAGCAAATATCAACCGCCATTACGTTTGTATGTAAATTTGACGATTTCCCCGACCTTGTCTCTTTAAACATTTTTGAACTTCCTCATACTTTTAGACTCATTTGGTTAATTCGCAAGCAAAGGACATCAAAGCACGATCAGGGTTTTTCACTTCCCATTGTCATTTGCGACCCTATTCACCTGTACGAATTGTTTGTTTTACCTACGATTGTTTGTTGAGTATATACAGGCAATTAGAGAATAGGTAGCAGTCTGATTTTAAAAACAAGGTGTTTGTGTAGGTAGTAGGTACTTAATTGGAAACGAAACAAATTTATGTTTACAGTTTGCTAATACAAACTATTCTAATTCTACTCGAACCGATAAGAAAGTACATGAGGAATTCCCGAACGCCGAAGGAAATCTGGGGGTGGCAAAAAGATAACGGGAATTGCCTAACCCAGAAATATCATTGCAAAATTAGTCACTTGGATTAATCTTTACTTCCTGTCGCCTGTGCGAGACAAGGATTTCTCTCGCATGCGGGTTGCGAAATTGTAAAAGAATTGTTTGTAATTAAGAGCGAACGTGTCACGGCCTTGTAAGGGGAAAACGTACGCATCTTCCTTGCCGTTTTACAAGCGGCGTGGTTATAAATACTATCAAGGACTTGTTTGTAAATTCGGGCAAGGTCTCTGGTCGCTGTGTCTGCGCAAAAGGGAGGAGACTATTGATTAGCTACACCTGAGTTTACGTGCACTATCTCTAGCTCTACTATAATAGGATAGGTCATGTAAATGAATATTATAGTGAACTTGCTTTAGGTAAAACTTCGCTTTTAATCGAAAGGGGAAAAGTTGGGATGAGGGTATAATTATAGTTCCATTCCAGTTCTAGACTGTACTGTATTGTGGATTTCGCTTTGTCTCTACCTTCAAAGGTTAAAACTGTTGCTGGAACTTGTTTGCTAACCGAGCGGAACAATGCGTCTGGATCTCGAAGTACTTTACCTTTTTCAATTTGCCACTTTTATCAAATATTTTTCATGTTTGCAAAATACGATTTCTTCCAGTTCAACCTTTATCAATAAATCATGAGTTAAAGTATTCATTTGGTTGAACCATTCAATGGTTGAGCTAAATGAGAAAACTGAAACTGCAGAATTAAGACAGTAATCAATTAAAATGATCATTTGTCATTATACAATTTACTGACCGGTATAAAGTCAAGATATTTCACTTCAGAAATTGCGGATCTCATAATGAATACAAATCTGGATTACGTCCAGAGAAAATGAAAATATGTCGCCCTTCCACTTCAGCGCTGAGCGCACCCACTCTGCGCTTTTAGTTGTCTCATTGTCTGCCAGTTGACAGGTTTTTAAGGGACATCCTTCCTCCACAATTCTAGCTCGGTCCATTGCCTCTCTCTGCATCCCCACATAGCCGGTTCCCATCTTCAAGTCATCAATCCATTCTCTTTTTCTTCATCCTCGCTTCCCTCCACCTTCCGTCTCCACCGATCTCCCAATACGTATCTCAACATTTACATTAATACGTGCTCATTCTAACCTTATCACTCCATTTTACTTTTAACATCCACATCTCGAATGTTTCCCGTTTTTCTCAAGTCTAAATCCATCTGACTGTTAGGCACTTGCCCATTCCAATTCTTATCATTATCTCCTTTTCACTCAACCAATCCTCTGATATTACTGTGGCTAAGTATTCACTTTTTCCAATTTCTCTCCCCTCTCTCTTTCTCTCCATTACTTGCTCCAACTTTCATTACCTTCTACTTCTTGTGGTTAATCAGTCCATAGGTCTTCCATTTTTTCAAGTCGTTTCAACATTTCAGCAAACCTGACTGACACTTTGCTGACTTACTCTCTGATTCCTTTCCCAGCACTGCCTCACCACATCGTCCGAGTAGATATTAAATAAAGTTGGTGATAGATAACATCCCGCGCCTCTCCTCTTCCTATTCTAAACAATTCAGTCATGATGTCGCCCACCTTCAGTACCACCTCCTTGCCGATCAACTCCTTTCCCTACAATCCACTTCCTTGTTTTTCAGTTTTTACTATTTCACACAATCGAATGCCTTGTCCCGATCATCGACATATAATAAATGGACTACGCGTGCCAAAGCTAAGCACCGATACTGCAGATGAGAGAGAAGGGAAAACTCAGAGGGCAAGCTGTCTCTTACGGTTACGCATCTGATTGGTTCTTTCAACAGAAACGATCGCAATCGCATTCAAATTAAATTGAAAGAACCAATCAGATGTGTAACCGTAAGAGATAGCTTACCCTCTTAGTTTTCCCTTCTCTCTCATCTGCAGTATCCGCACTTATCATTGACACGCCCAGTCCATTTTAGATGTACCAGACACAGCTTCCTTGTTCTATATATCTTTATCCAATTGTTTTTACTACTGCGATTGTATCCCTCGTCCCCAAACTCCTTCGGAATTCAAATTGATCTTCCCCCACTGCCCTTCCATTATCCTCCTATTCGCCAGCATGAGCTCTGGACACTTGTCTCTATTCTTTTTCTGAAGTGGTATCATAACGGTTATAAGAAAGTCATCGGACGCTCCATTGTCCTAAATCTCATTACACAAATCCCTCAGTCCCCTTATTCCTCTGAATCCTCTTCTAAACACGTTATTAGCTCTACCGATATCCCTTCTATCCCAACGGCCTTACCATTCTTCATACCGCCTTATTTCTAACATCCAAATCTTCCCACCCTTACCTTCATCGGATACTTCCAATTCATCCTCTCTATTTATTTATTCAAGTTTTGCATTTTACATTGCTCCCTTGCCCTTTTAGTTTGTCTTCTCAATTCATTATTTAGTCGTCGGTATTTCCTTCTTCACCCCTGTCGTATTTATACTTCCTCCTTTCTTCCATATTTTCAATCATGTTATCCATGGCTTCTTTTTTGTCTCCTATACCCCGCCTCCTTGTCATCCCCTTCATGCTCTACCATTTGTCTTCTGTAGTTTGCAGACTCAATTGCAACGTCCCTTTTCATTTCAATTCCCCATTGCCCTTCATCTCATCACTACTTTGCAACAGCCCACCTTACCTCGTTTACTCTAATAATACCCATTCTATTTCGTTCCATTTCCCTTTTCCAGTTTCTTCTAGCCTTCCTTGTCCCTATTCCCAGTCTGGTTTTTGCACTTTTTCTAAGATTCTCCGAATACTGCCTCACCCGGAGATCCAAAGGGGAAACTATTTTGACTCCGGAATATTCAGCATTCGAGGAATTCATATTAAAAAGATGTGTACGCGTCCATCACCTTCTTCCAGGCTCTCTAATGGGGTGGACTCCCCCGTCTTTGGGGACCATTTTATAGACAACAGAATGCCCCTCCCTCTAACCATTCATCCGCCCCGTAAGGGGACCGGAAATGATCAACAAGAAAATACAATTTTCAAAACTACACACCTAAGCATTGAAAAGTTCATAAAGAGAGCAACCAATAAACAAGTATAAATTGTGCAGATAAAGCGCATTTTTTTAACCGAAATAGCTTATGTTTTGATATCACCAATGGATATATTTCTTGCAGATGTCTCAATCGCCCTTTGTGAGTACCCTCTTCTGACAATCCGTTCTTGAGGTATAAGGGAATATACAGGATCACGATAACAGGTCGAGGAGGAGGGCTATGGTTGATAGAAATGTATTCCTTTCTTTGAGACCTTTCATTAGAGTACCATGAAGGATAAAACTAGTTCCACTCTCCCGCTACCCCTTCCACCTCGTACTTTGATAAGAGGACAGGAAGAAAGACAGTAGTTTGTAGAAAACGGTTCCTTTCGTTGAGACCTTTAATTAGAATACAATGAGAGATAAAAAAATTTTAACCGCTCAGGCCCCGTTGCTCACTGATTTCTAAAAAGAGTCGCACGGGAAAGTTATAGTTTGTACAAACCAATTTATTTCGATCAGACCTAGAACATGTGTCACCCCCCCCCCCCCATGTTCTAAAGTTTAACTTGGCGCCACTAAAGTCATGCGTATGCAAAATCTGAGACCAATTGGTTCCAGGACTCTAGGACCATTCCCTTAGAAGTAGTTCAAAACGGTAGAAGTGGGTCCGGACGGACGGACAAAACGCAAACAATAGCACTTTTTTTTCTTAAAAAATGCGCTAAAAACCTGGGCGGACTCCAAGGGTGGCGAGATCGAGATTAGATAATTGGGCTCATGACCTTAGTAACGGGTTTTTCCGGTAGCGTAACTAAGCAGTGACCTTGTTTTATGGTGCTAGGTCGTGGTCTGGGATGTTTCCGACGAAAAAAGTTGTGGCCTTGGATGTTGGTCTTATTTAGCTTAATACTAGTTCATCATATCTCAAGTTTAATTAAAATCGGATCAATACTTTAAGTTGCCAAAAAGGCAACACTACTGTTAAAAAATGGCAAATTACTCATGTCAAATTTTTCAAAGAAGATGAAAAGTGAAAGCGTTCAAGAAAAACAAAAAAAGGAAATGAGAAGAGATTAATAAAACTGGTAGGTAATAAACTAATCTGCAGACGATTGAAGATTAACAAGAAATAGAAAGGATTACTTTTACACCGTAATTAGGAACGTGTTTTTTTTCCAAACGTATTCAAAAATCAAGTTAACTTTGCAATTGAGTGGTTATTATCATGCCTTAAGTAAAATGGGTTCTTGTCTTAGCTTCGTGCTGTACAGGATTTTCCATTTCAAATTGAATTGTATTTTTTTTGCTTCCTACGCCTTACGGTAAGGTAAAAGATTGATTTTACAGTGTACCGTTAATATGTATTGGTGTGTGCAATGGCAAACGGCCATTAAACCACTCACAATCACCTGTCTAGCTATCTCAAATAAAGCACAGGTGTATGAGTAACGAGTTTTCTGTTATACCCTTACGTGTATAACAAACGTGACGGAAGGTTGATTTTCGTTTGGTCCATTTCGGTTTTTTGACTCGGCGGCTATATTGGGAAAAATTGGGTGGGAGCGCGGCATTTTAGATCGCGTAACATTTATTTTCAACGGAAAGTTGCAAAACGAATTCGCATACGGAAGATATAACAGCCGCGTAATCGTACGTGAGATTTTTATCGCGAAAATTACGTTAATTGTCGAATTACAAAACGGAAAACTGTGCCGCCAATTCAACGAAATTATTGCCGGGTGTGCTTTTAAATACATTGCGAGTTGCTATCACAAGTAAAACTAATAAAGGGTTTTTAAATGTGCGTGGGTAGATTGGGGGATTTTGTTTTAGTGATATCTGTCAAATTTTTTGTTTATTATTAAATTACTTATGTCCAATCACCATGGCAAGTTACACAGCACGTTCAAATGATAAAACTTTATTATGAAAGTGAGTGTTCGTTGATTGCGCCCATTTTACGGTAGACGTGGTGGTCCTTCACAGTCGACTCTTCAACGTTTGGTAACCAAATTTAAGACGACGGGTTCCGTAAATAATCAATCAACGCCTGTAGGTTCAAATAGCGCAAGATCGGCGGAGAACATCGCCATGGTCCGTGAAAATATGCAGCAGAACCCAAGACCGTCGATTCATCCCCGTGCACATGAAGTCAGACCTTACCAGAATTCTTGGCGAATGTTGTGTCGGAACATACACCAGTACAAGATCCATTTTATGCAGCAGCTCAAAGTTCACGACCATAAACATTAAACCACGCCGTTTGTTCGCTGACTGGGCTTCTAATCGTTCGGAAGAGGACCCCAATTTTGGCGGAAAAATCATCTTTAGCGACGAGGCACATTTTTGGATGAATGGTTATGTTAACCAGGAAATTTTCCGTATATGGGGCGACAGTAATCCACGCCCTGTTCACGAGGTGATAATGCATCCTCAAAATGTTACGTTTTGGTGTGAATTTGGGACCGGCGGCGTCATATATTGCTCCGTACTTTTTTTAAAACGACGTTAGTGAAGCGGTCACTGTCAACGACGAGTGCTACAGAAGGTCTTATGGCCCAAAATAAACCATAAGGACCTAGACGATATGTGGTTCCAGCAGGACGGCGTCACGTGCCACACAACCGAGCTATGCTCTAAAGGTGAACATACCACAGGCCATCGCTCAAATTCAGCCGGATCTGTGTGTAAGAGTAATTGAAAATTGTACCACTCTGTTCCGTGCCACCGTCAGAAGCCGAGGTGGTTATTTGAACGATGTCATATTCCACACATGGGCCTTTCAAATTAAAAAAAAGTATTTTAAATAAACTTTTACCACGAAAGAATTGGGGTCGAAGGTACAGAGCGTTTCATTGCGTTTATAGTTAGTTACCATAAAAAACAAATTTACTAACCAAATTTGTTCGCCTCTCGTTTTTATACGAGGCGATTGGGTAAGAAGTTTAAAGACGATTAACTAGTACTTTTTCTAGCTATTAAAACCCCTATAGAATTGGAAAATTGACACTTTAGTACTGCGGAAATTTGGTAAATTATTCCAGTGAGTGAAAATGTCAACCAATAAATTTCTAGAAACCTGAAGCCAAGTTTGTTCTTGATTCAAATTGTCAAACGTTTTTCAAAATTCACTCTCAACGTCTAGTCAAATTTACCAGGCCATACAAAAGGTCCAATTGTATTTCACAAGGCGTTCCCCCATTTTCAAATTGCTGCTACCTTTCAAAATCTACTCTAATTTTGAGAAAACTTCGACTAATCGATAAACGTCGGCAATTTTGAAACTTTCCTGAAGAGGTCGACCCACGGAAATTTATTCCGTGAACAAATTTGTATATTTTTTATGAATGATAAGTGAACCTAAACAAAAGATTTTGATGATTTTTTTCTCACTGATTAGAGCAAATCTTAAACGCATTAATTGACGGACCTTCCTAATTTTTTTGTTATCAGAAAGTAATAAAAATAAATAAAAAACTCCAAAAAAAATTGAAATATGGATAACTCAGTTATTTAAATAAATTTAGCGGCGGCGAATTGATCTTTTTTGGGTTGTAGGAGAATTACAATAACGTAGATAAGAATTACAGAATGAAAAATAAAGTAAGGAGTATTTACAGCGCCGTTGGTTGAGCAGAACATTGACTGGATTTTTTATTCTTCTATTGTGAAGTTTAGGTTTTTAGAGTTGAAGTTTGGCACGACACGACAGTAATAGTATTTTACATTATTAGCCAGGTAAGTGAGTTTTTACTGGCGATAGGAGAAGTTGACTGGCGAGCCGTTAGGTGAGCCTGTCATCTCCTAGAGTCAGTAAAAACTATTACCTGGCGTATAATGTACAATATTTTATTTGTTACTCATTTGTAAACGTAAATAATTAGTTCTTAAATTGATCTTGAAGAAATGTCTAAAATATCATGTTATCCATGTAACAGAGACTTCGCATTAATTCTGGCCAATGAAATTACTAGATTACTAACTTGTAAAATTTTTACAGGTCTGCTGTCAGTTTTACAAGTCTGCTGTCAGTTTTACAAGTCTGCTGTCAGTTTTACAAGTCAGTAGCGTTTAAACATGACGTTTACCCGTTTGCGTTTTGTCTTGTTAATCAACGTTTACAACTGAGTAACAAATAAAATTTTTATAAGCAAGCAGCAAATTCGAACTTGTTTTCTTCTATTTTTCAGTTCTCTTGCCGACACATTCCCTCCTTCCACGAACATTTTGTGTGCGCACTAAGTAAGTACATACAAGGACGGACACAAAACGGCAGGGAAAATCAAAATTACGAGTATTAACTGTATCAGGAAATTTTAAATTAAGGAAAAACGTAGGTTATATTTATGTATGCAACACTCGCTAATTGTGAGTTGGAATTTGTGTCAGTTAAATTTTATTTAGCATTCATCTTGTTTACTGACTCGTAGATTTGTAGTTGCTCCTTAGGTTATAAACTCGTTGTATAAAACTTATCTTTTTTGCTTTGCTTATATGTAATAAATAAGTATCTGTTATTTATCATATGGTAAATAAACAATGTGGTATTGGTACATCCAAAACTAAATTTGGGTAGATTTGTGACAATCAAATTTGGGAACGTTGTGTTCAGATAAAACATCAATTTAAAATATCCCAGCAAAAGCA
Source organism: Photinus pyralis (assembly GCF_008802855.1). Classification (NCBI taxonomy): domain Eukaryota; kingdom Metazoa; phylum Arthropoda; class Insecta; order Coleoptera; family Lampyridae; genus Photinus; species Photinus pyralis. The sequence goes on from NW_022170596.1 coordinate 19,228,684, forward strand.
AAATCGATACGTTACTTGAAGTATACCTTTAAATCAATAAATACTGTCAGATGCAGGTGATGACCATTGATTTTTTAACGTTTTAACACATGAAGGTTAAACCTTTACACCTTAAACAACATTTGTGCACAGATTTAGATTGTTGTTCGGCTTCAAAATGGCAGACGAGTCTGCTACCTTAATCAAGCACTGTAGGTGTAATTGTGACGTCACGCATGTACAGATAAATGGTTTAAGTTTTCACACTTTACGGAATAGTATAATACCGATAAAGGCAGGATTATTACAACAAAGGCCTTCCTCCAATCTTACATCCTTTTCATAGCAATCTTCGATCTTAACGGCAACTGCTTCATAAGAATACGTCGTGTTAATAGCGAGCAACTAAAACTCTTCATGGAAATGACTGCGCTCTTCTCCAAACACGTCAAATGGAAACGTTCAGTAGGTCAATCGCAATTACCTCTTCTAAACTGGCCAATTGATGTTGAAAATTGTTTCTACACGTTGATCTATGTTGATGTGTGTCGAAAAGCAGTTGTGGAACAATATTTAGCACTTTTTCCACTAAATGCAATTAAATTAACCATCAAATATAAATACGATACGTTCGGCTCTGACCTCTTCCTAATGACTTAATGAATTCACGCCCTCGCATCATTTACCCATCGAAACCGAATCGCGTGCTGTACTTCGTTTAAATTTAAATCAAATGAAAAATATACCTCTATTCACTGGTGTTGCAAATTTTTATATACATGGTCATTCAAAAATATATATAGGTACCACTCAAGCTCATTAGAAAAGACTAGTTAATTAAAACCCCATACTCCTCGTCTGTACCTTTGCGTCCAATTTAGACACAAAGAACGAAACATCCAAACCAATCTTCAGTGTTTTCGCACCGTTGTTATTTAGGTAGGTAATAGCTACTTTACATCATAATTGAGTACGCTCTTTCTCTATATACTTTTTCAACATTGTTTCAGAACTTGCAAAAGTTTTCGAGTTTAATTTTAAATATTTCTGCAGAAATGAAACCAAGGAATCGTTTTTATGCCTGTGGAGTCCTATTATTAGTAATTATTACTTCATTATCTAATTTAAAACTGAGAAATGTTACTATTAGGTAAGTCATTAAAGAGGCAACTCACTAACGAACGGACAGACAAATCACTAATAACGGTCCCAATCTTTAGAGATAAATAATTATTCATTCCCTAATGAGCTCAATTACATGATAAATTTCGGCGGAAATCGAAACGGAAGACCTCTCATCGACCGAACAAATTGGTATACGGGCCGTGAGGAAATTTTGACGTAATTTCGTAAGAATATCCTAGCAACGCTTACCGTTTCAATCGCAAATAACGTCATGATTTTGTGTAATTGTGCATCTTGTTCGCAAATCGGGCCTCGAGGAATAACGAATTTAATTAACACGTCAAGCATATACTTAGTCAATTTTGTGTATTCCAAATTTAGGTACACGTGCAATTCTTCGACTTTAATGTCAACATATTTTTAGAAAATCCGTTTAATCCCGTGTAGTTTCTTCTGTACGTTCACCTAGTTCTAGTGAACCAGAATGCTAAATTTAGTGTAGTGACTTATCGCGACATAATTAAGGGCGCATTTCTAGGTTTCTTAGTATAACATTCGAATACCTGAAGAGGTACCTATGCAAGTTAGTCGATGTAAGGGGGAATTGAAATCTGAATTGACCACCTGGTTGTTCGACTAAAGAGATCAAACAATTGATACGGGAAAGAAGTAAAGGTTTATTTATTAAGGGTCGTGACAATGAGAACACGTGCTGCAATAGAAGGGGTGGTTGATTAAATAGTTTGGGTTTAGTGTTAGAGCATTATACCTATAATACCTACCTACTAATAGTAAACCTTCGTCCCGTAATTTCTTGTAATGTAAACATACCTATTTATATTAAGATTTAAATGCCGTTATCGTTTAATTTTGAGAATGCATGTCAGTTTGGAACTGCTCATCGATCACATATATTAATAGATTGTAAGTGGGATTAGGTACGTAGAGCTTTATAATCTATTAATCGGAGTAGAATGTTTAGTCCGCCGACCTTAAAAGTTTATATTAAAATAAACGATTGAACCAATATGTACATGGTGAGTCAACGATTGCGCGGAGTAACTTAATGCTTTGAAGATAAGATTTTTCGATAGAGTGCTTTTGTATTATATGGTTGACTATTGCCCACATTTTAAAAATTCTCCTTTTATAACAAGTATCTACTATGAAAAATTCAGAAAAATCACCTCAGAATAAGACAATTAATTTGGCGCATGCACAATATAAGTGTTCTACTGCCAACAGTCTCATTCTTCTTATTATGAAAAGCATCAAGGGTTCGCATTTTCAAAAGTGACAATTTTGATATGATTTACTGAGCATAGTGTATACAATTTTTGAACAGTTGTTACATAATTATGTACGCAACTTATGAAAACCATGAACCTGTAACGAAACACTCGTTTTTGTACATGGAATCTACCAGACCTAATGAACACACTGTATAAGGATGAAAGCGAACGCGCACTTCATTGCTAAAAACCTAACTTCCAGTCATAATTATTTATGTTGTTTGAGTTAATTATAGAGTGCAGAATTAACTGCGTTTTGTAACCGTTCCCGTGGAGATATTTAAATTGTTTTTGCAGAACTCGAAAGCTCTCGTGATTTGGAAATTTAATATTTTATGGTTTCGGTCTCGTTTAATTTTCGAATGTTAAATTGAAAACGAGGATTAAAGCGAACAAAACCGTGCAGTGTACGCAGACCTATGTCTGACCCGAAAATTGCAAGATTTTTGGAATTTCAATCCGGCTAATTAAATAAGAACAATTAGTAGTAGCTAATTAAATATGTTGCAGTAAACATCACTTGATTAAGTTGTGCGCGATATCATTTGAAGCACGCTATTTTATCCAGATGTTGGGCGTTTTAGTATATTTTTAGGATGACAGGGAAGCCAGCAATTAATTACAGAAGCTTTCATTTTGAGCGGTATCATACGCCTTTGCGGGAAGTCCAGCGTTCCTCTTTCCGAATTTGCGGAATTCTATAAAAGGTAAGAACGCGAATTAGAGGGAATGTTTTGCTTTTTATTGTGTTCAAATTTGAACGTAAAATATTTGCACTTTGCCGATTTACCGTACTATGTAATTTCAAGGTAGGCATTTGATACTTCTCTTTCTGTTAATTGTAAGGATACCCTTAGTTAATTTGTGCTTCTGTTCCCGCTTGAGAAATCGCTACCGTTTCCGTGTGCCATAATTCTGTTTTACATTATTTACCAGTGACGGACCGCCCGATCCCCGGAGTATTCCGCTTTTCCATGTGCTGCGGATCGAGGGAAAATAACTTCTGATGGCGCTCGAGATTTCTGCCGACTACCGCCGCTTTTACCATGTATTGTAAATTAAAATTGTAACTTATTCTTATTATTAAAATTTATTATTGATTCGACTAATTTTACCGTTTGATTTTCATACCAAGGCATGTATTATAAAATTTTGAAGAATTTCGAATAATTTGAGTCCCTTTAAGCGGATATATCAACCCATTGGGGTAAAAAACGACCCCCTTCCCACACTTTTTTACGTAAATATACGTTTTAGTACCAGGAATCCGAAATCTCGATGATGTCGGTCGGTCTGTCTGTCTGTACTCTGATTTCCGGCTAAAAGGCTGAACCGATTGGAACAAAACTTTGTGCACATATTCTTAGACATAAAACGAAGAGCTGAAAAGATTTTTAGAATCAACGTAATACTTTGTGAAAAACGCTTTGAATAATCATAGTCATAGTGGTAGCGTCATCTTTAAATGGGTCACTGAACTAATGCTACAGCAAAATTAATATGATTTGACATAACCATATGGGTTTGCAGCCGAGTTGAATTCTATACCAAAAAACGGCAAAAGTAATTCATGTAGTTCCAATTTTTTCGGGAATGTGTGGGGGAAAATCCCCTGATGATTATGTAATAAGATCCCGAGTGATTTCGGTGCCGCTAGATGAAGGGGAAGGGGTTGTGGGTACAGATTTTCGGTTATATTTCGAAAATGCGTCGGTCGTAGGCACAATTTTTCCTTTTTTTTTTCGAAAAAGACATCGTTCTTTGGCTACGGGCTATTGAATTTTCGAACTTTTTCCTCTGGTTTATTACCTGTTCTGTTCACTTCTTCCGTACCGGGTGACCCAATAGGACTGTTCCTCGGCCATATCTCGGGGACCGTTCGTCGTATGATAAAAAAAATTGATTGGGTAAATCGGTTATGAAGAATCGCTGGAAAATATTTTCTAGTTCTAAAAATGACCACCAGAGGGCGTAACTGCAATCTTAAATTTTAAAATTGCATTTTCTTTAAATTTGGCATAATAAACTAAACATTCTTTTTTCACATTTTTAAAGAGAACCATTTTCGTAAAAACAAAAACTCAGTTATTTCAAAAACAAAGATTGTGTGGGGCGTTCAATTGTTTTTGCAATAACCTGCTTTAACTTCTTAACCGTTTGACCGATTGTAACAAATGTGGTATATCGTTGAAAAGAGCATTCCTTGAGCAACAAGAATCAACCAAAATATAGTTAATTTAGTTGAATCCTTCTCCGCCAGGGGGTAGTTTTGACGCTATGATCCAACATCCTAAAAAAATCAAATGGAATGATATGTCTTGTTCTTTATGAAAAAGTAGCCAAATAACACCCAAAGAGGCCAGTGAAAACCGTTTTTCAAAATCTCGTTCCTAACCTCAAATATTGGGAAAATGAGATTAATTAATTAAAATGCTTAAATTGTATCTTACTTGAAGTATTTCCGGTATTTGTTTTGTTTGTTTTTAAAAATGCAGTTTTAAAAATGGCAGTTACGCTCTCTGTTGGTCATTTTCAGAACTTGAAAATATTTTCCATTCTTCATGACCAATTTACAAAATAATTTTTTTTACCCCTAAGCCATAGGACGAACGGTTCTCGAGATATGGCCGAGGAACAGTCTTATTGGGTCACCCGGTACAAATGGTAATATGAAGTTGTTGGGAATTAAATGTCCTTCAAGATTCACTGTATCAACTCTGACGAACCCACTGATGCCAAAGGAAACAGACGAGGATGTTGGTGATCTTCTGAAATACGAGATGTCGCCACTTTTTAATGATGAAGGAATGAGAAAAATCCAGAAGTCCACGGTGGACAATTCTTTCCGCGCGAATGTGGACCCAAAAACTTGTTTCACTCGACAGTGGCTTCCTGTTATACCGGGGAAATAGCATCCCAGCAGCACTTACCTCAAAAAGCATTACGGCGACTGCCACGTTGTCTTTGATAGGTAAGATACAAACTCCACCAAATGCGCAGGAATGCGACAAAAGCATCAACTTTAACAGACTTGTTCAGCAGAAACGTTTCCTGACAAAAAACAAGGCCAAGCTATTTCAGTTGCTAGTTTCATGGAAAGTGGGATAGAGGCAAGCGTTGTTCCAGGCGACGCAGATGTCATCACCATCGTGCCGTGTGGAGTGGACAATTGTACTGAACATCCCACAGTGCTAGTTGTTGGAGAGGATGTCGATCTAGTGGTGATACTCATGGCGTCATCGAATGAAAGGCATATCTTTCTAGACTTTTCGAACAGGTTTGTTTGATATATAACCAAATTGAATTGTCTTTAGTTTTAGTCTTAACATCGATGCTGAAGTGATAAATAGTGGAATTCGCGCTTGTGTGTTATACTTACATTTGACTTTTAGTACAAGTAAGTGGTAAATATGTTACAAATCAATCTATTTCATGACCGTTTTAATTTAGTTTCTCGTTAAAAGTGTTAGTTTTTGTGAACATACATAGGTAATTAATTGTACTCGTATATAATTAAACCACGTTACTAAATTCAAGATTCAAACGTCAGAAATCAGATTTCAATTTCAAAATTTCAAGGATTCCGGTTTCAATCTTGAAGCGTTTTCGAAAATTGAACCGGTTTAACCGGGTTGGTAGATGTTGCTATGGTAACCATTATTGCCACAATTGTTTCCATGGTCATTTTTATCAACCCGGTTAAACTCTTTGAACGAATAATCCACCGCTTCTTATGGTATTCTGAGGTTTTGAACTAGCAACTACTTAGTCAATTTAGGTAGATACCAATTTTATAAAAGAATCGGTACAGCAAACTAGCTTGTGGATAACAAACTACATGTTACCCTTATAGTTATGATATTTGTAATCATTTTGGACAAGTAACTACCCAAAAACATTACTTCATCATCAATTCCGTTGAAAACATTCGGCTCTGTGGTTATAAATATTTACTTCTCATCCAATTGGTTTTTCAAAGGGTTAATTTAATTTTCTGGGATTATTTTTCAAGCTGTTTACATCTCAATATTTACGGACAGTAATTGAATTCCCATGTTACTGATTTTTTGCTCAACAAATTAGGTAACGACGAAAATAATTAGTGGTTAATTAGACGTCTAAAGCTTTATTGTTCCACGATAAATTGTTTACCTAATTAAATTGACAACAAAACTTCACCCGCACGCAAAACTGATTCTATAAATCAGGCATCAATTACTTTGGGATTTAAACGGATGATTGATTCCCCTATAAGTAAATTTGTACGAAAAGTTGTCACTTGTCACCGCCGGATTAATTTTTTATTAACCCATGAAGCACAATAACCCCAGTCGCGCTTCCCTAAATTAGGCACCACCCTAAATGAACACGCTCGTGACCTACATCGATAAACAACAAACAAAAGCGCCCTTTTGCATAGTAATAGACCTACAAATCACATGTTATCAACATTTAAAATCCCCAAATTGGGAGAGGATCGATCTTATAAGAAAAAGCAATGACAGAATACGTAAGAAAAGTAAGTAATTTAAAGGCGGCTACTTACATTGACGTGTAGTGCTGAAGGCACTGGATCTGTAAAATCCGTTTCCGTGTTCGCACTGAATATCAACAAAGATAAATCGATTGAGAGAACCAGAAGGGACGACATCAAGTTGCAGTTTGAGCATTGTGGGCTTGGACGTCGGCGACGCGGCGCAGGTCGTCGTAAACAAAGCAAGAGAATTCGCTCGGCAACTACCGGCTGAGGTTACGCCGTCGGCGACGAATCGCGCCGAACTATTTTTTTATTTATTGAAAATAGGTGGATAGTAAAAACTACTCCAAAACATATGCAAGTATCGACGTGACGACGGTCTAAAGGTAAACTTTCGCACTCGCCGACCTCTAGGGCGCAGCTCTCCTGCGAGGGAACCTTTCTTTGTCTCTTTAACCTTAACATTAACCCTTGACCTCGGAAATTTAATTCAATTAGATATTTTGTAAGCATTCATTACCCCTTTTAGTAAATACGTTGACTAATTTAAAAAAATTAAACACCCCATCTTTCCGCATGGCGACAAGGCGAAATGCAAAAAAATTGAACAAATGACAGCGCGAAGTTCAAAGAAAACGGCTTTTTTTTATTAGAGGCTTTTGTAATTTTGAAATACTGCACGTCAGTAACAAAGTTTAGTTATGGGAGACGTAATCCTTCAAGTCTCAACTTACGTATTTCTCACGGTGTCTACCTAATACATCCATTAACTATTTTAGCTAAACTGAGATTATAGGATGCTCCCCTGGTGTAGAGTGGATGGGATAAGTGTTTAGATTATTATGTAAAGACTATATTGAGATTTTAGCTAATTGAATAAAAATAGGAATCTACTGTATTAAACGAGTTTCACACCCATTTACAGATTCAATTAAAATAAATGTTATTAGTAAAAAGTTTTCTGAAGTAAAACTACTGAATGCTGCCGTATTATGGGATTATAGGTATATAGTAAAGAAATAAAGCCGATAGTGATGCTTTAAAGGGGTCGAATTTAACAGTATAATTGATTGATTGAACTAATACAATTTGAAAATGTACATGATGTATATGTAGTATATGATTGATAAAACACGTTGATTAAGTCCACGAAGTAGGTACCTACCCGTGAACCTAATCCAAAATGTTTTGTCAATTTAATGGACTAAAGTGTCACTTTACGCGACGCGGAACAATAAGTGACAGTACACACAATTGAATAATTAATGGTTACTTGTAGGTACCATTGAATTCTTGTACACAGTGTGTCCCAGATCGGGTGGGATTGCATGGGTAACTTTCTTATCATTAAAGATAGGGAATTGGTTAAATGGACAATGTTTTGCAATTGCAATTTTAGATGCTTATTTAAAATTTACTTGTGGAAATTCAAAATGTCGAATAGGTTCGACGTAAATTAAAAAAAAAATAAAATTGGTCATTTCCTTTAATGTCTTATATCATCGAAAGTACAAGAGATATAAAAAAAAGTTTTATATAAAAGTTACTCTCTTTAATACGCCTAATTTAGAATTGATGTAAAAAATTCAAGATGGCTACCTTTGAGGAACATTTACCAACTTTCTAAATAGGCGCAGTATTGGATTTTTATATTATTTGATAGATTTTTTAATTCTCCTTGCAACGAGCTATCATAGCATAAGATTGAAAATAAGATACCAGTTATCTCAACGGTTTTTATATTTTAATCAAGTAGGCTATGATGAATTTAAAAAAAAAAAAATCTATTCGAGGCAACAAAACGATGAAAGTAATTTCATTGTTAGCCAGCAAAAAATAAGAATTATTATTCAAGAACAAGAAGAGATACAAAGTGTCCAAAATGAGATTCAAATGTGTCCAAGATAGTACTTTAATTTTGTGTATTATTTTTTTTCTATAATATACGTATTTCCATAACGGGCTATATGTAGAATTAAGTTGCAGGCTACTACTTTATTATTTATTATGGACGCCATATTGGATTTTGACGGAATTACTAGACTAGTCTATAATACTATACTTTTTTCCCAATAAAACATCCAGGGATACCTAGATATTGCTGAATCAACATGGCTTTGGTTCATTATCCTCTAGCGCATTCCGTAAAAATCCAATATGGCGTTCATAAGAAATAAGGAAGTAGTACCTAGTGTTTGATGTATTGCTCCATTTTTATAAGTTTACGTTGATGTTATAAATAAATAGACGATAGTAGTAAAAACTTATATTTGTTTATTTTCTCTGGGCATTCGATTTCGACTTTTTTTATGACATCATCAGGCCTTAGCTGGAATACATTTGAGATGAACGAATGATATAAATACGTTAGAAATGATTCCTTCTAATTGACAGTAAGATAATTTCTAACGTATTTATATCATTCGTTCATCTCAAATGTATTCCAGTTAAGACCTGATGATGACATAAAAAAGTCGAAATCGATTGCCCAGAGAAAATATAACAAATATAAGTTTTTACTATTATCGTCTATTTATTTATTACAAGGAAGTAGTAGCTTGTAGCGTCTACATCTAGAGTGCTATCGAAACTCTGATTAAAAATTCAGATTCTCCGAAAAAAGTGTCCATGGAAGGTGGTAATGGGAACCGTCCATTTTCAACTGTTTATTTATTTTATTTATTTTATTTATTTTATTTATTTTATTTATTTTATTTATTTTATTTATTTTATTTATTTTATTTATTTTATTTATTTTATTTATTTTATTTATTTTTGAGTGGGTGGGATTTCAGTCAAGATTGCTCTACCAATCCAACCCACTATACATTTACAAATATCCATGCCCGAATCCGGATTCGAACCAGGGACCCTTAGTACCGCAGTACAGCTTCAACTATACTGCGCCACACGGGCCGGCTAGGGAAAATGAACGCGAAATTTGACATTTTCAGTTTTTCGGTGATATCTCGGTTATTTTCAAAGATTTTTCAAAAATTTCAAATTTCACAAAAAGTTTTGCTTCCATTTAACTAACCGTATCTCTTGCCGTTACGGAGGTACTACCATAGTGTATCTATTCTTTACACTAAGGTACTACATACTCCTACTATTGTTCATCTTTGGAGGTGTGATACGAAAAGTGTATACCTAATATCCAATGACGCATAGCAATAATAATTAATTATGCAGGAGACCATTATGTACATTATTACACATACGATACTATATTGTATGAAATCACTTTGCACGGTTAATATGGGAATACTTCCCAGCTATAGTTTTGAAAAGTTATGCATATGAATTAGTGTTTTAAGCATCTCGAAATTTAATGTTCGTGTGAACCAGGAACGGACTTTGAAAGTCAAGTCCAAGTGTCTCATTTCCTTATAAATGTATATACCTATATTTTAACAAAATACTCCAGGAAGCTTAGGTACTCGTATAAAACCAATCACTCCGGCCAAAATTACAATCACGTACGCTGTATTCTCAAAAATTATTCTGTAGAAATTGATTTTAACAAAGCATTGTTTTATCGGTAATTTCCACAAATTAATAGAATGATCAAAATTTATATGAATATTTCTTCTGGACCATGTAACCATATATATAAATTAAAATTTACACCAAACATGATGTGCATGTTACGGAATAGCAATTAGTGCAATTAGGCAAAACACAAAAACATAAAAAATTCATAAAACTCAAGAACCGAAAAACTCAAATGTAAAAACTTCAAAAAAGTTCAAAAAGAACTCGAAATAAAACCTCACATTTTAAAACTTCAAAAACTTAAAAACTCAAAATTCAAAAACTGAAAAAACTCAATTCAAAATTCAAAAACTAAAACTCAAGAACTCAGGGAGTCAAAAACTCACACTCAAACACTCAAAAAAAAACGAAATCCGCAAAAACTCAAAAACACAAAAACTCAAAATTTAAAAACTAACAAATTCAAAATTCAAAAACTCCAACAGTCAAATCTAAAAAAACGCAAAAACGTAAAAACTAATAACTGAAAAACACAAAAATTTAAAATTCGAAAACACTCCAAAAGCTCGACACCCCAAAACCAACTCAAAAAATCAAACACAAAACTAAAAAAAACAAAAACGTAAAAACTCAAAAAATCACTCAAAAATTAAGAACTAAAAACACAAAACTCAAAAACTAAACTAACTCAAAAACTCGAAAACAAACTTAAAAACTCAAAAACTCAACAACTCAAACTCAAAAACACGAAAGTCAAAATTCAAAAACTAAAACGCAGAGCTAACCCAAAAACCCAAAACTGAAAAACTCAAAAACTCAAAAACCCAAAAACTCTAAAATTCAATCTCAGACTGACAATCTCAAACACTAAAAAACTCAAACGCAAAAAACTTAAAAACTGAAGATTCATCAACTCAAAAACTCAAGAAGTCTACCTCAAAAACTCAAGAACTCAAAAATTCATAAACTCAAAAGCTTAAAACCTCAGAAACAAAACTAAAACATAAAAACTCAACATTAAAAAAATCCGACACCAAAAAAATGATTAACTCAAACACTAAAAAATATAAAAACTTAATAACTCAAAAAGGTCAAAATCTCATAAACTCCAAAACTCTAAAACTGAAAACCTCAAAAAATCAAACACGTACAAACTTACAAACTCAAACACCCAAAAACTTAAAAACGTAAATCATAAAAACAAAAACCAATGCTTCTCCAATAATACCCAAACACAGAATTGCAGACCTGGTTAAGGAGTAGCGAGGCTAACACTGTGCCAGACGCCTTCAAAGTTTGAAAAATAGAATGTATGCCCAGTCGAGTATCCGAATGCGTAAGAAATAGTGGTTTACAGTATAGTTGAATTCCGTAGTTCTAATTTAATAAGCGTGTACCTGAAACCATAAAACATTTTTTTGGACAGTAAAAGTTTAATAATAATAATAATAATAATAATAATAATAATAATAATAATAATAATAATAAACCTTTGTGCCTGCTTCTCAACCGCTTGTGGATGGGACCAGCGCAAAGGAAACCTCCAAAAGACGTATGAAATGGGACGAAGGGATGAATCGCTTCATTTTTGGTACGTATCTGGAGATCACGAAGTTGGAGACAGATAAGACAACATATAGAGGTAAATTACATCAAGCTTTCGTTAAACAATACCCACATTTATCACATTTAACAGAACAACGCATTGCAGACCAACGTAGGGTTATCATTAAAAATACACTCCTTACATTAGACACACAGGAACAAATCAGGCACGAAATTGAAGCACTACTCAACACAAACAACACAATCATCGTACAAGATAATACACCCGTTCTAAACAACTCTGAAATACAGACATTTGCGACACCCCAGCAATCGATAGATACAAATAATCACATAAACCAAACACTCACATCCCTTCAAAAAGAATTTGACAATGCATTGTTAGAATTCTCAAACACTGACCCAACACAAAGAGCACGAATTCCTAAACAAAGTCACACTACAAAATTACGCACACTTTCAAAAACACTAAATGATCACATTTTACCAAATTACATTAACGATAACACAAGCTTACATCAACTACACTATGTTGTGTATTGCGGTGCGGTTGCAGTTTCTAGATGTAACGGTTCAAGAATAACAACAAACAAAGAAAGCCACACAACAAAAAAACGCTCACTCCCGGCTTGGGAAAAACGCCTGATTAATCGCATCGATGACATCAGACGTGACTTGGGTCGAATTACACAATACATACAAGGAACTCGTTCTTCAAAACTAACACGACAAGTACAACACATAACTACAAAACTAAACAATCACACCACACGAGAACAAAATACAAACTATAACGAACATAGAGATACACTCACACAAAAACTATCAATATACACAAACCGTTTAAAACGATATAGGGAAACTGCAGACAGAAAGCGCCATAACACACAATTTAAACATAACGAAAAACTATTTTACAGATCACTAACACAAAACAGCACTAATGAAAAACTCATTCCACCATCTCTACACTCACTTCAGCAATACTGGTCTGACTTATGGACCAAAGACATTAAACACAATCCACACGCCCCGTGGATTACCACAGAAACCACACGCACTGAATACATTACCCCTATGAATAACACAAACATCACTACAACAGACATCATTCAAACTATTAATCACTTACATAACTGGAAAAGTCCAGGCATTGATAACATTCACAACTTTTGGTGGAAATATTTTACCTACACTCACTCTTACCTTGCGCAACAATTTACTGAACTTCTTAATTCACCAGATCGCACGCCTGCATTCTTTACACAAGGTATCACTTACATGCTCCCAAAAGACAACAATACACAAGACCCATCTAAATATAGACCAATTACATGCCTTCCTACAATATACAAAATCCTTACATCATGCATTACAAACAAAATATACCAACACTGTACTGATAACAACATTTTATACGAAGAACAAAAAGGGTGTACCAAGTGTTCCAGAGGCTGTAAAGAGCAACTCATTATAGACTCTGTAATACTTGAACAATCCAGACATAACAAACGAAACATACACACTGCATACATTGATTACAAAAAAGCATTCGATTCAGTACCACACTCTTGGTTACAACAAGTACTCTCAATATACAAAGTCAGCAACAATATTACACAATTTCTCAATTACATAATGTCATGTTGGAACACTACGTTAACACTTACACTAAACGACACAAAACTTATTGCTGACCCAATACAAATTAAAAGAGGCATTTTTCAAGGCGATTCTTTAAGTCCACTTTGGTTTTGTCTTGCTCTTAATCCACTTTCATATTTGTTAAACACTACTAACTTTGGCTACAATATTAAACATAACCACGAAATACATCACAACATTACACACCTGTTTTACATGGACGATCTGAAATTATACTCTTCCACAAGCATAAAACTTAATCACCTTCTACACATCACGGAAACATTTTCACGTGACATACAAATGGACTTTGGAATCGATAAATGTAAAACACAACACATCACAGCTGGTAAAAGACAACTTTTAGATTATGGGCTCGAACAGGGTAATTTAATAAATTCCATGGACGAGAATGAAACTTATAAGTATCTTGGATTTCAGCAAAACACACACATTAAACATACGAGTATAAAACAAACACTTATCACACAATACCTACAAAGAGTACGCAGTATACTTAAAACAAAATTACACGGTAGAAATACAATCAAAGCTATTAACACTTATGCCACACCAGTACTTACATACTCTTTTGGGATTATACGTTGGACAAATACAGATTTAGAACAAATACAGAGAAACACACGTACACTATTAACAAAACACCATATACATCACCCTCACTCCTCTACTATACGACTTTACCTTCCTCGTTCGGAAGGAGGTAGAGGACTTACAGATATAAAACTATTGCACCAAACACAAATACAATTTACGACAATAATTTACGACAATACTTTTATAACAAATCAGATACTTCAGTCTTACACAAAACAGTAACATATGCAGACAAATCTTACACACCACTTAACCTACACGAAACTAATATACTCCCACCTCCATCCAAACTTACATACATCACAAATAACATACAAACATGGAACCAAAAGCCTTTACATGGACGATTTCCACAAGAGGTTAGCCAGGATTGTGTTGATTCTATAGCAACGCACAGTTGGTTGTCTGAATGTGATATCTTCCCGGAGACTGAGGGTTTCATGTTAGCAATACAAGACCAGGTCATTAACACACGTAACTATAAAAAACACATACATAAAGACAAAACAGTGACAAACGATTCTTGTCGACTCTGTTCACAAACATCAGAAACAATCCAACATATAATATCGGCATGCACACGACTTGCACAAACTGAATACAAACATCGACACGATCAGGTAGCTAAAATCATACATCAAAAATTAGCTCTTAAACACAATCTCATAACAGATAAGACACCATATTACAAATACACGCCACAGATCATACTTGAAAACAACACACACAAATTATATTGGGACAGGACACTACTCACAGACAAAACTATCCACAATAATAGACCAGATATTACACTTATAGATAAAACACAAAAATCCATTTGTATTATAGACATTGCCATACCCAACACTAACAACTTAACTAAAACACATGCAGAAAAACACCGCAAATACACCGATATAGCTATCGAGCTTAAGACGCAATGGAGAATGAAATCTACTGTTATAGTTCCCATTATTCTTAGTGCTACCGGAGTTATACCAAAGACAATACACCACAATTTACAACTATTAGGTTTAGACAAAAACACATACAAACATTTACAAAAAGCAGTCATTATCAACACATGCCATATTGTTCGTAAATTTCTAAACATAACACAAGATACTACATACACAAATGATCCACAACGTATACATGTAAACAACAGTACTCGCTCACAATACGGTACACAACATACTGTAATATCTTCACCTCTAACCCAAACAAACACACAAATACAACTTACCGAACAAACAAGTACAACAAATGATACAACATATACTACAATCAGAGATTCCCCTCTGAAGCAAACCACATTATCACGACCCATTAGTATTCAACCCAAACGCAAAAGCCTAAACAGCACTTTAGACTCACAACATGATACACAACATACTGTAATATCTCCACTCTTAACTCAACCAACCACACAAACACAACTTCCTGAACAAACAAACGCAATAAATACAAGTAACGCAACATGCACTACAAAGACGCCCTCACCCAATAAAGTTACACGACCTAGCACAGCTAAAAAACACAAAACTCCTTCTTCACAGAAGCACACCACGTTATCACAACCCACTCGTACTCAACCCAAACGCAACAACCTTAACAGCACCACAGGCTCACAAAATACTGTAATGGCTCCACCAATAACCCAAGCAACCACACAAATACAACCTCAAGAACAAAGAAACACAATAAATACAAGTAACGCAACATTCACTACAAAGACAGATCCACCCAATAAAGTTACACGCCCTAGCATAGTTAAAAAACACAATACTCCTTCTTCTCAGAAACAATCCACTCGTATACAACCGAAGCGCAAAAACCTTAACAGCACCACACAAAATACTGCAATATCTCCATCAAAAACCCAAGCAACCACACAAATACAATTTCAAGAACAAAGAAACACCATAAATACAAGTAAGACAACATGCACCACAAAGACAGGTCCACCCAATAAAATTACATGTCCTAGCACAGTTAAAAAACACAAAACTCCTTCTTCACAGAAGCACACCACGTTATCACAACCCACTCGTACTCAACCCAAACGCAACAACCTTAACAGCACTACAGGCTCACAAAATACTGTAATGTCTCCACCAATAACCCAAGCAACCACACAAATACAACCTCAAGAACAAAGAAACACCATAACTACAAGTAAGGCAACATGCACCACAAAGACAGGTCCACCCAATAAAATTACACGTCCTACCACAGCTAAAAAACACAAAACTCCTTCTTCACAGAAACAAACCACGTTATCACAACCCACTCGTATTCAACCCAAACGCAAAGCCAAAGAAACACTTACACAATAAACTCCATTTAATAAAATTACAGGAATTATTATAATGATTTGTTTTGTTTTGTTTTGTTTTCCTCTTTCCTGATAGCGTTGGCTATTGTGCCCATCAATAGGTATGTTGGTAAGTACGAATTACATACTATCCCTAGATGTCCAATGTACGTGTGTGAATTTTTTTTTTTTAAGGACGCTACATAACTTCACCAGACACAGACACAGACACTAATCGTTACTTGATTTTAATCCGTGCGATTAGTTAACCAGGCTAGACCTGAGTTCTCACAAGAAACACCGATAATAATAATAATAATAATAATGTACGTGTGTGGTATTTTTTTTTTATTTTTTATTTTTTTTTATTTATTTTTTTTTTTATTTTATTTTTTTTTTTAAGGACCCTACATAACTTCATCAGACACAGACACAGACACTAATCGTTACTTGATTTTAATCCGTGCGATTAGTTAACCAGGCTAGACCTGAGTTCTCACAAGAAACACCGACCATAATAATAATATTTATTATACCGTTATCCGTGTGGGTACACTTACGGTCGTCATTGGAAAAAAAATATTACAAACAAAATACAAAGATACATTCAGAGACTAACTAACAGAAGAGGATAACAGAGTACAATTTTACATATTATATCGCATAACAGTTTTTCATGAACTCTTCCTGACAATAAAAAGCATGTTTTGAAAGAAATGTTTTGAGGCGTGACTTAAGAGCTCCAATGGGCATAGATCTTATATATTATTAGGAAGGCTGTTGTATAGAAGTTGAGATTGGTGGACTACACCATCCTGTGTATTATGACTATAACCCGTTCGTACCTCCAGATGCAGATGTCAAACGTGACAATGACAGCACAAGGAGATTATGGGGCCTATTCTATATAACGCATAACGATGTCGTTACACAGCGATTATCGTTCGGCAACGACTTTACACTAAAATGGGTCGTTTCGTAACGACAATATGGCGGTAAATTTGTTGTGATTTTACGATAAGTCCTAGCCCCTCGTTGAGTCGCTATAAGCATCATTTCTATTGAAACATGACACCCTGAGGTCCATTGTTTATACTGTCAATAAAAAAGTCGGCAACAATCTAGCTTACCATATAATAGCTACATGTTTACCTATAAAATGGAATTTTTAAATTTTAAAAATACCCTTTTCAGTTCTAATCGGTCCACCGAATGCATTTTAAGTGCTAGTACTAATTTTTCCTAGATATTATGAGATTTATTAGCGTCGAGTTTGTTCTCCCTAAAGGCCTATAATTTGAGTACTATGATCTGGTACTTATGATGGAGAAAATCCAGGGGTAGGGTTTGAAACATTTCAAATTTCTGCCGCTCTTGTTTTCGAACCAGGAATAGTGGTAGGAATTTTTTTTATATTGTTCATTCTATATGTGCTACATGGTGTCTGAGAGAATAATTAAACACAAAATAGGAATTCTGAGACTCTCGTAAATAATGCCACTTGCTGCTTTGATTCAAGTCTCAACCTTCCTTTCCATCGATTTCCTTATAAACTACACCAAACATTCAAACTTAATATGCAGAAAACACGAACATTGTTTATGCGATTCAACAAGCATGAAATCAGCGCTTACACGAAGTACGGTACTTACCTTAAATTATTATCCATGACTAAACGTTCCAGAATATAAGCATGTAATTAATTAGGCAATATGATGCTTTATATCTTGTCTAGTACCTATATCATAAGACTGTCTATTTCGCAAGAAAAATAAGCCAAACCAACCCATACGTCTAGTTGGATAAAGGGCAAAATTGACGTTTTAGACATCGTCATAACTTTATTTTTAGGTTTTCCTCTATTTATCTTTTACCTACTCTTAGTTTTCAGGAACTAACTTAAAGTTTGGATTGGCAGAGGTAAGGACAAACGTATTAAGGGAAATTCTGTCTAATTAGAAGATATTTTGGTTGTCTTTAAAATACTGATTTATACAGAGCGAATTCTAACATCCCCAGTCCCCATCACGAAGAAGTGCTATTTCGCCTTCAAATAAAGTCTTAATCAAGTTCCAATAACAAGAAAGCTACAATCGTTTAAAAACGTGCACTTATTTAATTTCCCGTTGAATGAAGCTTTTACTGAATGTAAAACTTTAATAGGTAGTTTATGAGAACTTCGAACCGTTAGTCGAAATGCAGGGTCAGCATTTCCAATAACTTCTAAACGATTTGCACATTTCGTTTATTAATTTTTTTTAACCAAAAATCGTCATGAAACCTTTATTTAAAATACAATTTCGGGTAAAATTTAATACAAAACTCGTCACTAAAATGACATTACTTGACTCGGAGATTGAAGTACGAGGCCCAATATTTCCTCGCCAGTACTATGTCATTTTCCTGTAAATTACTATTGTTTTGCCATGTTGTAGGTACCTGGTTATTTACTTACTAAATCAATTTGCAACGTTGAAACTTCAATCTCTCAACACGATTACTTAACTTGTTCTACAAATTTTATGGCAGTAACGATTAATTACGTTTCCAACTTTCCAACAAAGGCACTACATGTTATCTCTTTTATACCTACATAATTATTAATAGCTATGGGAACGGCGTAGAGATCGTTGGATCACTTTATCATCAATTATCCCTTTTTAGCAAAATGCACTTCAGGATATCTAATTAACAAATAGGGTCGACAGCCCAGGATAACAGCGTACCAAAATACGCGATGCTCTCCGACCATTACTAATAAGGGAGCAAGCAAAAAGCCCTGATAAAACGCATTGCAATTTTAAAGGATCTACCACTTCTACCATCTCCTTCTTTAAGAATTTTTCAATAAACGGCCCATAAAAACCAGATGTCATTAACATTAAATTTGGCATAACAATAAAACTGCTTATCACAACGACCAGATACACCTCTTTTTAAATAACGCAAATTCCACCAGATCTGCCTTATTTCTAGCACCTTATCTAAATTGAATAATTTACAAAAATAAAATTAAAACGAAAAATTACGCGTTTAACAAATTTCTAAAAGGAAAAACAAATGCTGAAATACAAATTCAAACGAAACGATCGCAATTTGTGTTCATTCGTAAAAAAAACCTACCAGATTTACTTTACACAAACTCAAAATTACATAAAAAGCTCTTTGAAAACAATTCCCTAGTCAAATTAATTAGATCTCGCACTATACCATCAACCATTCGCGCCAGAGACAAAATCGTATCATCCCTAACGTGAAACTTCGTCTTTTTCCTAACATTTTTCAATTTTTGTTTTAACTTTACTTCCCCTATCTAATTTTAAAGGTTTCTTTCTGAGAAAATCCCATACATTACAAGATCTGGAGGTTTTCTGTTACTAAACTGTGCTTTTTAGTAGATACTACTAAATACCGCTCCTCATACACGTACAACTCTTCTCCTCCTATTACTTTTATTAAAAATAATCTTCCAGTTTCCACCCTCGAAACCGCTCAACTATTTTCTGCCTTAAACCCCGTAATTCTTCCACCTCCTGGCTCTCTCTTATCTGTATTCTCCTTCATCTGATTTACCAAAATCTCACAACCTTCTTTTACAACTTTCCCCCCTATTCCCTTCCCCGCATGTGCTTGATTTCAAAAGAAAACTCTTGTAAGATCAAACTGCAACGATAAATCCTGTTTTTCGCAAAACGGTGCGTCAATGCCGGATGATCAATTTCGATAGTAAACTTCTTTCCAAACAAATAAAATTTCAATTCTGTTACACAATTCCGGTCTTCTCAGAAATACCGAAATAAAACAATTCAACCCCTAAATTTTGCTGCTCCTAAACTTGAACTTTTTCTGGCCTCAGATCTTGAATTTCTTCGACTTGGTTAAGATCTTCTTCAGCTTCATGTTAGTTCTTTTGGTCTTCTGACTGAATTTTACGTGGCCTGGGTCTGGTTACATCTGATCAGGTTCTTTGATTTCAGCCATTTGTTTATCCATCTCCTGAAATATCTCCATTCTTGTCGCCTTTAATTCCGCATTCGGCACATCCATTTTTTGATTCTGCGAATCCATTTTCTTCATGAATTCATTCTTCTACTGCGCAAGAGAGTCTCTTATTACCTCCAAAAGTGCGACCAAATGCCCTCCTTGTATAGTCGTCAACCCCATTTCTTTCGGATCAATTTTTTGTCAAATTTTAGTTTCTTTTTTATTAAAATAATCTCGTATTTATTTAAAGCTACTACTAATTACCACTACCTACCACTGTAATTAATCCTGTAAGAAATCCTGAATCCCTTCAGCCTTTCTTCCGAAAAACCTTTGCAACTTTTACGCCTAGAATTCCTTTTTTTTCCTGTAAAAAAGTCTATGTCTCGTTATTGGCGTAAATTTTATTAATTTGAAAAATTCAGCAGCCTTAACCTTCTCTAAAATTCCAAAGAATAAATAAACACATTTTCAATTAACACCGGATGTCATTCTGGATACGAAATTTTAGTTGAGAACTCTTATCTTGGTCGTAATTTGTGCTCTATTAATCACAAAACCAATCATTTATAGATGAACAAACTTGTTCGACATAAAATAATCGAATAAACTGAATGAAAAACAAGCACAACGCAACAAGCGATCATCTGGTCAAAATTGCGCATTTCAACAAACAGACGCACTAAAACACATAAAACAAACACCAAGTTGAGTGATGCATCGGAACTTAATTTGTTTGACGCCTCTTAAACCTTAATTTAGACGATACTGGCTTTTTTGTTATTACAATTATAGTTTTGGGCCTTTGATGGGAGGCAAAACTTTAAGGGGTACTAGGAAAGCCCTTCGTAAACGTAAAACACGCTTCCGCTTACTCGACTTAACGTTCACTGTTATACCACGTAAAGATTAACTCTTTTGTAACACATAACTAACTTTATAACTGGCAAGAGGGACTGTCTTCCAAAATACGCACAAATATGGCTACGTTTCATCGTTAAAAAATCGATTCACGTCTTCTACCAAAAAGAGTGACGATTAACGTCCAGCTCGCTTATTTAAAATTTGTTCCCTTTCGTCTTATCAAAAACCGGAGAAAAGCATGAGATAAACTTTTACAAATACAACGGAAATAGTTCCAGATGAATAAACTTAATCTTATAACACGTAATTTAAATGTACAATTACCAAAACAAAATAAACAACACAATTATTCAAACAAAACCAAACATCAAGTAATTCTGATACAAAACAATTGACCTGCAAATCAAATAAAATGATCGACATTACATTTAATCTCCAATAAACCACCACATTTAACGTTAATAATAATTTGGAATGCATATATAGGATGACCTATCAGTACTGCAGGTGCCGAAGCCAAATAAGTCAGAAACTATAAGATCACGAAATGTATATCATACGGCACAAAATAACATATGGTTCCTATTCCTTCTAAAAAATTGAACTCAAAAACCACAACAGCAGAAAGTGTGTATTCCAACAGTGCTTTAAACTACTGTGCAGGAAGAATGCGGACGTATCCAGAGATTTATATAGGGTGGTCCAAGTGACGTTTTGAGGTTTGAATTTAACAGGAAGCCGTCAAAGCTTTTATACGATGAATTCAAAAAGGCCCTCGACACATTTACACAATTTGATATGGACATAAACATAGGTGGGCCAGATTGTTTAGAAATGGGTCTGGCACACCTTGGCTTTATCGACCTGGAATGGTAAATTTCCAATCCAATGCTTTCTTTCAGCACTTTTTTACGTCAAGAACTTTAGTGAATTTGAACGAGCTTTGGGTAATTATTTCTGAGCAACACTAATTTCGGTATAGCTACCTATTTCGCCTTTTAATCATTACTTGAAAACTTTCTCCCTCCTGCCCAACCCAAAGTAGGTATTTAAATGGCCTTTTTGCCGCATTATACAAATTAGAGGGTTGTGTGTATAACCATTTAGAACAACTACTCGGGAAGTAGGTAACCCATTAAGGGTGTGGGCTTGTGGTTAAAACGGCGCAAAATTTCTAAAGAACCAGTTGTTATTCGGAAGCTCGGCGCGAATGCATGCGATATTGTTTGCGTTATTGCAATTCCACATTAAACTGCAACCGCGTATCTGAAAACGTTTTAATTAAAACTTTTAAAGCGAATCTCGTTTAAAACCTATTTGCTCTCCAACAAAATATCTCTAAATGCGATCAGACTTCAAGCGATAAATTTATTCAGTTCGCCAGGCGTGTTCTTACTTTTTAAGTCTTGAAACTTGGAAACATTTCCATCACCGCAAATATTTGCTTAGGAAAGTCGTCAAGTCGAAACGACACCGAGGCGAATTTAAATAATAATAATAAGTATCGATCACTAATTTAGGGCAACTGAAGCGCGGCCAATTAGGACATTGCGCTCATTCTCAAATTAATTTAGTTTTCAAGCTTCCGAATTACCTGGATGATTGCTTTTAATAAATTTTATCCCTCATCTAAAATGCTTGACAATAAATTGAATTGGAGACGCTTTTTGTCAGTGTATGGAATATTCTATCAAACCTAATGCTTGTCATAAATCGTAAAAGCCCCATACGGGGAAAAGCTTTATAAAAATATGCTTAATACTGCCGCCATTAAAAAGCATTCTCAGGATGTTTTCCGATTAGGTATCATTCTGGAGATTTTTTCTTTCACTGTTAGTGTTTGGGATCTATTCTTTGTTTGTCCGGTTCCATTAGTAAAATCCTATTTCTTACAGGTTTTTACAAACAATTACCCGAACCCTTATCGACAGAAGACTGCCGCCGCCTTCAGTATCGTCGGAAAAGTGATTCAATCAAGCAGCGTGTCAAGCAGAATTTCCTAAGTATTTGGTGAGTTTCATAAACGTTATTTTATTTGTGTTTTTAATAATTTTTTAGACTAGGAACTTTTTTCGTCTTTTAGTGATGCTCAAGTTTCCGATTCCGTACGAGAATGGCTGAGGATGCCGACCTTCGATAGCAGACAGTGGGAGGATGAGGAATTGCTTTTATTGTTGCAACAAATGTATCTCGATTTGGATTTCTGCTCCAAGTTCGCCATCAACATAAACACGCTGCGCACTTTTTTATACGAGGTGTATAAAAACTACAACGAGGTGCCGTTTCATAACTTCAGGCATTGCTTTTGCGTTGCACAAATGGTGAGTGTACCTATACCTACTTACAGGTTGGTATTACTCTTCTGAGTGTATTTTGTAGCTCTATGCGATCACATGGTCCGTTGACTTACCGTCGAAAATTGGAGATTTGGAAATACTAATTTTGCTTACATCTTGCGTCTGCCATGACCTCGATCATCCGGGCTATAACAACATTTACCAAATCAACGCCAAAACCGAACTGGCCCTTCGGTACAATGATATATCACCCTTAGAAAATCACCACTGTAGTGTAGCATTCCGAATATTAGAGAATGAAGACTGTAACATATTTAACTCGTTTACAAGCGAAGCTTTCAAGCAAGTGAGAGAGGGGATGATTCGAAGTATTTTGGCAACGGATATGGCGAGGCATAACGAAATTTTGTCACAATTCAAAGAGTTGACCCCAGAATTCGATTTTACTAATAAAACCCACACTAACTTAGTAAGTACCATCCATCACCCATCACCTTCCAGTAACGCAATTTTCTAGTTAAGCATGGTATTAATAAAAGTGTCAGACATATCAAACGAAGCTCGACCAATGGATGTAGCTGAACCGTGGCTAGATCGACTTTTACAAGAATTTTTTAAGCAAAGTGATGCCGAAAAATTAGAGGGGTTGCCTGTTACGCCCTTTATGGACAGAGATAAAATCACAAAACCTTCCTCCCAGTGTTCATTTATAAGCTTTGTGTTGCTACCACTATTCGAGGCACTTGGGGATTTGTTTGTCGAATTACAGGTAGAGTGCTTTGAAAATTTTTAAACAAATTTTGACATCGTTTATTAACTGAAATTTTTGCACATTTTAAAAAACGAAGGTAAAGTAATCGTTTAAATTTTAATTTACAGGATCTAATAGTTCAACCAGTCAGAGACGCGCTCGACTACTACCGTAGATTAAACGAGGCAACAAAGGAAGAGCGTCTCCATCGTAAGAGTATCGTCTCTGAGTTATCTGAGCAAGGCCAATTGTCTTCGTCTAGCCCCGACAGCGCTACAGCAGTTTACGTACCTAAATCGAACTCGAGCACCAGCGTCCGATTACGAAAAAGTCTAAGTTTCCAACAAAGCCGATCCAGGTGATTCGAATCAGATCATCGCGTATACTAAACTATCAATTGCAGATCGCGGTCCACAGAGGAGGAGATGGAGAACGACGACGGCACAGTGATTCACGACGTCGATGATCAAAACCTGGAAGACCTAATGGAGGATCCGGAAAGTGGCGATTCGGAGACGGCAACTGAGGTGGAAGTCTCAGAGAAGGCGCTTAAGTTTAAAATAGCGACCGAAGGTAACGTCTCGACGGGAAGGAAGAGCTATCCCGGATCCCGAAAAGGTAGCAGAGAACGTGTTCATAATTTCAACTCGTCCGAATTTAATAGGGTCATTCAAAAGGGTAAACTAAAAACGGGTGCACTTAGTTTTGATCAACGGTGCTTAGTTGGTAAAAAATTGTCGTTTGATAAACCAGAGTTCTTAGACGAGTATGCTATTACTTTTAATAAACGAAGTGAACACATTTCAGATCCCACTATCGAACTGGATAGCGAAACTTACAAATTTAGCACGGACGAATGCGTACTATCAAAGGAAACTTTAAACCTCAACAAGAGAAATTCGGAACATTCCGTTAAAGTCGCAGCAAGCGAAGAAAAGAAAAGTATACTCAAGTGTCCCGAAAAGACAAACATACAAAACGTGTCCAGTGGCGATTGTAAATATATAAAAAGTGAATCTCCAAAGAAAGACGAACAAATCAAACTTCAATCTGGTGACATTCCGTTGAAAGACAGGCGAAGTTCTCTTTTTAAAAATTTAGTGAGACACACTAGTTTATCCAAAAGTATTGAGAATACAGACTCCATTTCCGCCGAAAAATCAGATGTAAATACGGTCTCTGTGTTTAGTGATATAGATACAACGAATGTAGAAAATAAAAACGCTAAATCAATTTTAGCTCGATTGAAACAGCTAACCGACCGGTTTGGTTTGTCCGTCGAGAAAGATCGGAACAGGTCGACGATAGCCAAAAACAACAACAGCACGAAGAGTCTATCCAGAGGCAAGAAAAAGCTGGAGTCCCCCTGCTGTAACAGTATGGAGAACGTGGATGATCGTCGAGCTAGTACGCTTCCCAAAGTCAAAAAGTCAGGATTCGCGAAAAAAAGTTGGAAGTTATTCGCGATCGGCAAGGAGAAGTCGGACCTGGACGTATGGGCTTCCGAAGCCGACATGAAACTGTCAACCCTCAATGTGGAACCAGACAATCAATCGTTGCCATCTACCTCACACACCCAAGCGAATTGTACTAACAGTCCAAAGCAGGAGAACCGAGAAAATCGTTCCTCTGGCGACGTCGCCGAAATTGACACCGAAAAAAACGTGACGTCTAAGTTACAGGAGTTACGTGTCGATCAAGTTTTATTAGCATGCGAGCAAAATAGTTCAACCTTAATTTGACAGGAGATTAATCCTCCCGAAAGGGAGGGATTAACCAGATACATTTTTTGTCGATGCTGTAAATACAAACCGTCAGTTAGAGACAATGTCTAGATTTCATTCGAATAAGTGCGGTTTCTATATTTATTTAAAACTGTATATTTATTTTATACGAATGTAAATTATTGTGTTTTTATTATAGATCTGAATTATACTAAAGAAGTACTGTCTTCTATGCGTTGTCCCAAAGTATAATTAGTTCGATCAAAGCATTTGTAGCGATTTGTGTTCTTGATGGAAATTTAGCTTTTTTCCCCTATCAGACTCTTTGTGCCAGTTGTTTTCTGTAAGGTGCTTTCGTTTGTAAAACTAGACCAAGTACCAATTTGAATTAAAGTTGCTCAGGATGGAGCAACCCAAATTTCAGGAATTTCGAATTATCCACAATTATCAAGCCTGAGATTAGTGAAATTGCTAGACGTAGGTATAGAGATAGACGGCAAAAGACATATTATTTTAGGAATTAGAAATCTATATCTGTATTTCAGAATACTTGAACAATCCAGGCTAATTTTCAATTAGACAAATCTGGCGTCTGATTACGTGTCATATTTGTGCTTGTATGTAGTTGTTAACCAAAATTCTGTAAATAATATTATCTCTGTACAAATGTATAGGGTTTTAATGTAAGAGATAATTGCCTAGTATTAGATAATACCTTCAGATAATATTTTTTTAAATCAAATTTTATTTAGGTAGTGTCGATAATTGTACCAAATAAGATAATTTATTAATTTAAACATACGCGATTCTAGTCCTATTGTTAAGTAAGAATTGGATTATGTGTACCAATCTCTTAAAAATTAGTTCAAACTTACAATAAGCTAATACTTATATATTACGTCAATCTTTCCTGCTTCCAATTATACCTTTCTTTTCCGGTAAGTTTCTGTCAGAGTTGCCATATCATTGGTAGTGTAAAACATGCCTTGAATGCAGAATATGAAAATGATCTTGAGTGTTGGGATTGAGGTGGACGCGAAACGCCTTAAAACTTCTTATTAACAAAATTGGTGCTAAACTAGGTACTCTCTGTTACAAATATTCTAATTGGAAAATGGGTATATTCTTAAAGTGTGGACCACCTAATATGAATACAACATTATACAAAATTCTTTTGTTTATATCTGCAGCTAAGCTAAACAATTCTTCCTTTTACTGATGTAAATCTATTTTAATGATTGTACAACTTGTTTGTAAAGTATATGCGAAATGCGAAAAAATGCATAAATATATTTATGACTGTCGTCCATTTTTTATTTTGAGCTAGGGAAGGATTTATTGCACTGTATATAAAGAAAGTCTTGTGTCTCAACTCTGTCTAACTAACTAACTAACGCCTACCACCTCACGTTTTTGGCTATTATTTTGCTTGATGTTGATGGTGTGAATTATTATCCACCAGTTCCTTTGAATCGATATGTTAATTGTTGTTATTTCTGCACGAAAAAAATTTTGTAAATTTAAACCTAATAATAAACAGTATAAATTGTATGAAAACCTTGTAAATGGATATGTGAGGATATGGTCAATTAATTTTTTTATCACTCCGACTCCAAGAAATACCTACTAATTATAATTCCAAATCCAGCCCATCCGGCTGCTCTTCTTTAAGAAGAAAATATGCTTGAAATAGAATAGGCGTTGAAACTATGTACGGAGGTACTACTCATTAAATTATTACCTGCCCGCATTATTCCCGAGGGAAATACCAGTTCAGTCAAGTTCTGTTCATCGATTGTAAGTAGGTAAATGGAATAATATGATTCTGCAATCTCTCGCTACTCCAAGGACCAACCTAAAATATTTCTTTAATAGCAGCTTTGATTATAAAGTAAATATATTCAAAGTTAGCAGACATTATTTAGGGATATCTCCCCTTAACCATTAAGAGCGCCTTGCTTGACAATAATTCATTCACCTGCTCTATCTATGGAGTCAACATTTTCGATTTCTTCGGCTTATAATCATCATTTTTTTCTTTTCCACGCAAGAAATTTTTTTAATTTCTAGCCATTATCTTCAACATGGAGGATAGAAGATTTAGTAATCTTTAATTGTATCAAAAAAGTGTGCCAATAAGCTTAAGACTACCTTTTTCAGTTTTTTCGGTTTCATTTCCACGACATCACCTCAGAAACTAATAAAATAATTTCTCATAAATTTTTCTGGATTTATTGGACCAACTCAGATAGATATCGCTTTTTTTCGGCACCTTCAATTGTATTCGATGCCATATCTTTGTAGTAAATTCTTTATGATCATCTACAAATTAGTTTAACTAGGTACAATATAGGTAAGTTTTTAACTGTATTATTTTCACTATGGCTGTTCGCCTGTTCATCAATTGCCAATTCCTTTCTTAAAAAATACCATGTAAATCAGACATCAGTTGCAACGGGATTTCCCTATACCGGAAATTTTTTTAATTGATAAAAATGCGTAAGCTATATTTAGGAATGTATGTAACCTTTAACCTACGAATGTCTGCATTTTAGCATTGGAAGGAATTAGTTATATTTATTTCCTTTACTCAAATTGGGATAAGTTTATATTTAACCGTATAATAAGACTGAAAAGGAATTAGCAAGATTAAGTAGGTACTAATTAATCGCGGTTAGAAATGCATATTTATTTCACATGTAAATAGAATAGGATCATAAATACTGCTTTACATACGTTTATATTCAGACTGAGGTAAATTAAATGAGTCATTATAATAAGAGATTTCGTTCACTATCGAGGTCGATTGCCAAAAGTTTGTAGAAGCGAGGCGCGCAGAACTTATAAACGCTTCGTCGTAATAAGATAGGCGGAACTTAATTACAGTAGATACTAAGAGAAGGGGTGTAAATATAAGTAACCACAAGTGTAAACTGTAAAAGTTAAGTGATTCTATTTCCACTGGCATCAGACGCGGAACTGCTAGTTGTTTCGCCCAGCCAAACCGTACGTTCGGAAGTTCCAGGGGCATCTTGAGCACGAGGTGCTCTAGATTTTGTTTCGCTAACGGTCCGTGGAATGACCCCTTGGGAAGTCAATTCCATTTTCACATCAAGTCAACGATACGCCACGCCTAGTTTGGTCGGTCCGTGTGCGTTCACCTGCGAATTTTCTGGGGCGTCACCAAGGCGCCATCAAGTCAATAAAGGATTAGTGACTGGCTATAAAAAATGATAGCAGATGCGAGGTGTTCTTTCCCGCAAGTATGATATTCTCTAAAAGATTTTTGTTTGCTATATAACTAAATTGAATTGTGTTTAATCGAAGTTCCAATATCAACGCCGAAGTGATAGTGAAATTCGCGCTGGTGCTATAAATTGTTATTTGAGTACACTTAACTGATGAATATGTTAATAACTGTTATAAATCAATCGGTTTAAGGACCCTTTTAATTCAATAATATGTCAATTGACCCGTAAGTAAATTTACATTATTCACCTCCAATGGAGTTCATGAACTAACTCTAAAATACTCTTCCTTAATGTTCTAGAAACTATCAATAGGCTATTTAAAGAAAATAAGATTGTCGTTAACTAAAATGACAGTATCAGTCCGAATAAAAGAGAATTTTGATTGATGGAGGGTTGCCACATTAACTTAATACTAAACAATGTTACCCAAGATGTTACCTGAATGTCAGCATGGCAAAGTTTACATGCCGACTTTATTTTACCGTTTTTAATAATAAGCAGTAATCCTAACTACTACTGATAAAACTAAGAAACGTTTTTACACCAATACTTCCAGAACGAAATGTTAAAGCAACTGATATTCCTCTACTCCAGGTGCCTCCAAAAGAGAGAACCGAATGATACCGATTATTATACTAATAATATCGTTACAGGTACCGGTTTTGGTTTTCATAACTTTTTAAAAATCGGTTCCGGTACCGGTTCTTTTCAGTTCCGATTCCAACTCCTGTTTTAAATCGACATATTTTATAGCCGTAGTAATTCCTTGGCAATATGGTATTATTTGGCGCGGTATAAATACTGTATTACTTAGTAAAATTACTACTAATGCGAGATTAAGATGTTATTTTTGCGTTGACGTTTCGTTCAGTATTGACACGGTCCTATTCCGGAAGTCGCTCGCATCTTAATGGCCTTGATATTGGAATTACTACTATTAATTTATGAATTCATTATGAACTGCTCACTCGTACATGATTCATGTGTATGTATGTATATATATAGACACACTGTGTATATATATATATATATATACAGTGTGTCCAATATAAGAATGGACAGCATGGGGTAATTGGAAACCATAAGAGATACATTATCCGTTAAATTAGAAATAAGTTGCGAATTTTAGGGCTTAGTAAAATGATGGTTTAAAAATTCGGAAATTCCGATCAGTTTCGAATATGAAAATCGAACTTAAGCTATATCCGTTTTTATTTTCTTCTGGCCCTGTTTGAAAAAATGCCAAAAAAAATGGCACTTCCTTATAGGAACTTTTTAAGCTCTACGAGATGGTGCTCACACATAAAAAAGTATGTACATACTGTAGTGAGTAGGATTTTTTATTACAAATACAACAAAGTGTGGCACAATAGGATTCCTTATTTAGTTTAAAGGGACCATCAATGAATTATTTTGACATTTTGTCAACGTCTACTATATCAAAATGTTACAAAAAAGCTTATTATTTAAATCAGAAAAAAGGATTGTATTAAATTTTGAAGATATATATATATATATATATATATATATAATATAGTGGTTCCTTTATAGGACATACCTAATCAAAAATCATATTGGGCCATAAATCATTCCATTCGTAATAAAAAATGCTATTCAATAGAGCATGTCCTTTTTTCCGGACTATATTCAGGGTTAGTTTTTTCCGATGTTTAGTATGGGGATCTCGTAAACTGTAAGAGATACAACGTCGCTTAAATGGGCAAAGAATTTTATGTAGAGTAAGTCTCCCTTTCAGAGTTTATTGTAGCTCTACAAACAACGAAGTTATGGTCAAAATACCGAGAAATGTAATTTCCGAAAATGCACCAGCGTTAATTTATTTTGAAAGATATCAAAAAATGGTTTTAAGAAACCCTTGGTCAGTTTCAAATACGGCACCAAGTGGTTTGAAGGAAGGTCACCTTAAGTAACAGTGTCTTTTCCTTCTCGTCGTTGCCATTTTCTTCCAACCTTGTTAAATACGTGGTTGAATTTATGGTTAGGGTGGGTCCAAGTACTTTCCATCGGAAATTTCCCTTTCGATCGAAATGAGATCAAGACGAGATCTTGACGAGATTGAGACAAGATCAGGACAAGATCAGGACAAGATCAGGACAAGATCAGGACAAGATCAGGACGAGATCAAGACGAGATCAGCGCGGGATCAGGACGATATCAGGACGAGACCAAGACGAAACCAAAACAAGAGGAACGACGAGAGCAAGACCCCTCAGGTAAGAAAATTGTGATCCAGTCTCCTGAAAACTGTTGCCCAATTTATCAGAACCAATTGGGCTAGTCGTGTAACCATAACCAGATAACGTGTAATTAATAAAAATATTTGAACCTCGATTAAAAAGAAGCAAAGGTCCCATACACAGTGTATTTGGGTTATTCTGCGATTTACGTTTCTTTTTAGATCGTTCAGATGATTCAATATTTCTTCTAAATGTTCATCCCTGATGTTACTATTATACCTTGTAATTACCACAAAACTGTTTGTGTTTTCGCTTGTGGTTAAAGCGATGGCCATACAAAAATATTTCTACGAACTATTTCATGTTTTTTTTTGCATAATGATGGGTTATGACAGCATTCATTAAAATTGTTTAACATCAAATTATGATCGTCACTGATTCTATTTTTCATTAGAAGAACCAATTCTGACAAGGTAAAGGAAGGTGCTATGCGTTTCTTCAGTATGGGGCAGTTACAAAGGTCGCCTAAAATGGGCCCCGATTATGGACATCGACAAGACGTTTTTTTTTTTTAAATAATTACATTAATTGTTTCATACTTAAATGAAACATGTAACTGACCACAACCCATAATTATCAAAATTTGAGTAATATCAGTTTATTAAGTTAATAGTACCACTGTGACATATTCTACCTTGCGTATAAAAATGGCACATGCAAACCATTTGTTTTATTCATCGTTTGTTGAGTGCTCTTCCATCAAAAAAGGTAAGAATAGCCTGGCTACTATTTAAACTAGAACAGTCTCTCTTGCAGATGATACCAGCGTTCCTATCTTTTAGTCTCAATGTAGTTCTAATATTCGTAACAGTATCCCTATTTCTGTACAATTATGCGATACGAAATAATGATCATTGGAAGAAAAAGGGGGTGCCGTACGTTAAACCGACCCCAATAATAGGAAACTTCTGGGACGTGCTAACCTTTCGCATATCGATTGGAGGCCTCCTAACTAAGTATTACAATCAGTTCAAAGAGCCTTACTTTGGAATGTTCATTTTGGATAAGCCGCATTTAATAGTCAAAGGTCCAGAACTGATACGATCAATATTGATTAAGGATTTTAACTACTTTTACGATAGAACCGTACTATCGGATGAAAAATGCGATTCGCTATCGTCTAGTATGTTATTTTTCACGAAGAACCCCGAATGGAAGTACATTCGCAATAAAATGACACCGGCGTTCACTTCAGGAAAAATAAAGAGCATGTTTCATCTGATACATGAAGCGGCTGAATCGCTTAACAAGTATATACGGAGAAATATCGATCGACCTTCAATCGAGTGCAAGGAGGTGTGCGCCAAATACTCAACGGATGTCATCACCAGCTGTGCTTTTGGCCTTGAAGGAGATTCGTTCAACAATGAAGACGCTCCATTTAGAAAAGTTGGCAGGCAGATGTTTGATTTTAAGTTGTCAACGGCAATTCGGCAGACATCATACTTTCTAACACCTGCTCTTGTAAAGCTATTTCGTATGCCATTTCTTGACCGTGCCACTACAGATTTTCTGCGGAGCGTGTTTTGGCGCACCATTGAAGACAGAGAAGTTGGAACTTACAAAAGGAATGATCTTATAGACATTGTCAGAGAGCTGAAAAAGTCATCGGGGGAGTTTAAACTGGGTAGGTGCAGTCTGAAGGAGAAGTCTTTTTGCAATTAACTTTCTTAGAGGGTGATAAGGTTGTGGCCCAAGCAGCTCAGTTCTTTGCTGCCGGTTTTGAAACTGTAAGTGCCACGATGTCTTTCACGCTGTACGAGCTGTGCCTCAACCACGAAATTCAGAACAAACTACGTGAAGAAATCCAGTCGACCATGATGCAATATGAAACTATGTCCTACGAAGCGATTCAGAGTATGAAATACTTGCATATGGTAGTGTGTGGTACGTAGACGTGCTTTACATTACAAATCTTTAATGATGAACATTAGAGACCCTGCGAAAATACCCCGTCCTACCATTCCTTGATAGGATGACTATGAGCGACTACAAAATCCCAAACAGTAAGACAATAATTGAGAAGGGCACCCCAGTCTATATTCCACTCTTCGCCTTGCACTGCGACCCGGAATACTTCCCCAATCCCGACTTGTTCGATCCGGAGAGGTTTTCGAGCGAAAATAAAAGCAAATTACAGAACTTCGTCTACATACCATTCGGAGATGGCCCGAGAAATTGTATTGGTAAGCGAATTGATTTGGTAACAATATGCACTTAAACGCTCGCACCTTTCAGGTGAACGGTTTGGATTAATTACAACAAAAATGGGACTCGTTCAGCTACTTTCCGAATTTCAAGTGGAACGAAGCTCAGATACGCCGGTCCCAATTAAGTTTGAAACAAAGACTTTCCTACTGGCCTCTGATATTGGACTGCCGATGAAGTTTAGAAAAATTGAAACGCATTGATCACGTTGCGTGTAGGTACATGAATTATGCTTGTAATGTTTTCTCTGATTATGTTCTAATAATAATTATGATTGCAATGGGTTTTAGTGGTCCAATGAAAATTCTCGCTAAATATAAGTTGTGTGTTACAACAAAACCAAAACAAGGAAATAAATTGGGTTTTAGAATACATTCAAAATTGTGTTCCCAATTAAATTTAGGAGAAGGTATAGTGACAGGGGTAATTCTTTGAAGAGATTCTAAACTCTTCAGTTCAGTTTGGGCCATGAAATTAAAATATTGTTATTCGGAAACTGGTTTTCTTCACTCCTCAAGAAACTAGTGTTTATTTGGTGTAGCTGTAGTGATTTCTTGTTGACCTCGCTATGATAATATAGCACGTTCCTTATGCTACAATTAGAATAATAGTATATTAAGATACAAGTGTATAATCAAGTCTTTAAAGCACGCGCAACGAGTTTAAGGGCACGACGCAAAGCGGAGTGCCTTTAACGTTGCAAGTGCTTTAAAGACCAATTATACACGTGTATCTTATAGTATTTTTTTATTATACCTGCAGTATAATTTAAAAATAGGAAATACAATGAAGTCATATTGACGTTATACTCGAATACATGTCTAATTAAGTGGGCTGGGTGTTCGTAATTTCACGATTGCCATGGAAATGTCATTTGACGTTTGCTTATAAAAATCATCGTCTTTGTGAATTAAACGATTTCCGTTGAAAAAGATAATACACCGTCCATTAAATCGATTGTTGTAAAATCTAAACAAACGTTGGTAGGTGTAAAATCCAACTCCAGTAAAGCCTATTATAAAGAATATGAAAAGTCGTTTCCATGGATGAATAGGAAGTTACTTACGAATACAGCCTTAAATGCATCCATAATGCTGGCATATATGAAGGAAATGTCAAAGGTATTTAAATCTTCTATATTTTGGTGCATTCATTCAAAACTTTAAAACAGTGCTGCGATTAAAAAGTGGAACAGATTTGGAAGCATACCCTAAATTACGCGCGTTTGTGAAAGCTTCAACCAAAGGATAGGTACAAAAGCCAAAGAAATGTTCGGCATTTACAGAAAGCGACCTAAGAGGATTTTTTATTTCATCCAGATGACAGTTTCAAAAGTCATACTTGAAGTATCGTTTCTTAGCAACTTTAAAGCACGTGTGTTTTAAAGGCCCTTTTTCGCACGCATTTGAGTGTTTAAAACGGAGATTGTGATTCAGGTATAATAAAAAAATGATTGTAGGTCTACATTCGATCACGCAGGTTACCCTGTTGATTTTCAATTCAAAAATGTGAAAAAACTAACAAACAAGTATCCTGGAAGACTACTCTTAATGGTACCTACTAAAAATTTCGAGGAAAACGAAGAACACTCTGAAAGGCTGTATATACTAGTATGTGTCATATAAATATGTGTCACGAAAATTTATAATGGATCAGCGGGGAATAATGTGGTACTTTTGAGGAGTATCTATAGGATAGTGAGCTATTTTGCTAAAAGATGAAGTGATTACAATTTTCAGTATCAAGAAGCTGGGAGTGATGGTAATGGTAATTATAGTATTTTACATTATTAGCCAGGTAAGTGAGTTTTTACTGGCGGTAGGAGAAGTTGACTAGCGAGCCGTTAGGCGAGCTTGTCATCTCCTAGAGCCAGTAAAAACTATTACCTGGCGTATAATGTACAATATTTTATTTGTTACTCATTTGTAAACAATAGTAAATGTAAATAATTAGTTCTTAAATTAATCTTGAAGAAATGTCTAAAATATCATGTTATCCATGTAACAGAGACTTCGCATTAATTCTGGCCAATGAAATTACTAGATTACTAACTTGTAAAATTTTTACAGGTCTGCTGTCAGCTTTACAGGTCTGCTGTCAGTTTTACAAGTCAGTAGCGTTTAAACATGACGTTTACCCGTTTGCGTTTTGTCTTGTTAATCAACGTTTACAACTGAGTAACAAATAAATGATTTATCTGCGCCGTTACTCATTTGCGCCGATATTCTATCGGAGGATTCGTCTTCACTGATGTTCTTAACACCTTGACTTCGTTGTGCAATATAGAGTGCTATTCATTTAGAAGTAGACATAGGCATTTCTACTTACCTTTAATTTTAAATAACAAAAATGCTTATAAACAATGATCCTATAACAAATATATGCACACTATAACTACATAAGGTTTCCCGAAGTCCAGAACACAAACACGAATATCACACACGATCTTCAAAGTCTCTCGTGGCGACGCACGTAAGGACCGCGGGCGTCGCCGTTGAAGATGTCGAAGCAGGACAGCGGCGTTAAGCGTCTGACTGTGTCACGCCGTGAAGAACGCAGCTGGAGGGTCAATTTCAATTCCAAATCGAAGAAACAGTATCTGAGAATTCTATAGTCGGTGCGTGCAGAACGCAGTTGGAGGAAAAACAATTTTATTCTGATTAGCATTTGTTGTTGATAGCCTAGTTAGATAATTGCACTAGAGTTGTAGTGTATTGATTTACAGAACAGCTTTGGATAGATTTTTGGGTATCTCATTTTGCAACTATTCTTCCAAACTTCTTATCCTTATTACCTATTACTATTTTTTTCTTTGAAAGTGAAAATAGCAAAACCAAAGTTAGTCTTGCATTATTGGGAAAAATGTTTCAACTTGAAATTCTTGGCACGGCAATAACAAACCCTGATTTTTGAAACCATTTTGACACGTAAAACTCTTACAAAAAGTATATTAAGAGCGTATTCAGTAAATTTCATGAAATTCTAATTCAAGCAAGATTGGCAGATCTAATTTTTATTTTTTAAAATTTATTTTGGTCCGTTATTTTCATGCTAAAAGAATGAAATCTGGTCGAGATTGGAATTTTTTGCAGTCCATCTTCAATTAGGAAAACGAAAAATAAAAAAGAGACGCCAATTCTGGATCCTCGTTTTTTTAAGAGTGAGATTGCGATAAATGCCCATCGTTAGTTGTGCTATCGCCAAATACGCCTATGTATGTAGAATGTGTTGGAAACTTTTCAGACGCACAAAGGGGGGGGGGGGCACACCGCTTACCGTCAATGGCAGTAATCTGTAGATGTAGCTTTAATATCAACAAGTTAAAAAGTAATCGTAAACGATTTACATAAAGCGCATTTCCACTTGCATTCATTTCCCATTTGTAAGATGCCACTTCTGTTAAAATCGTAAAAATCCGGCCACAAAATAATATGAAAGATAGCGTTGCACATGGACAATCCATTGTTGACGTGCTACTGCAATTTCAGTTTATGAGAAGAATTTCATTTCAATGCTTTTCTAAATAAGAAAGTTGGAACTGCGCATGCGCAAACCTAAATTTTAAAACTAATTTACTATAACTAACTAATAAACTAAGATTTTCCTTTGTTCCAAGCGCCTAAGTATCAAATTTCACTTAAATAGTTCCATAGATAAAAAAAGTTGGCACTGCGCATGCGCAAAATAAAATTTTGAAACTGGCGCTAGATTTTCCTTTATTCCAAGTGCCTATGTATCAAATTTCATTTAAATTCTTCCATAAATAAAAAGTTGGCACTGCGCATGCGCAAAACCAAATTTTGAAATTGGCGTTTGATTTTCCTTTATTCCAAGTGCCTATGTATCAAATTTCATTCAAATACTTTTATAAGTAAACAAGTTTGCAA
Source organism: Photinus pyralis (assembly GCF_008802855.1). NCBI lineage: Eukaryota > Metazoa > Arthropoda > Insecta > Coleoptera > Lampyridae > Photinus > Photinus pyralis. The sequence continues at coordinate 19,266,403 of NW_022170596.1, forward strand.
TTCGGCTTATAAATGGTCGAGATGCGAAAAGGGCACTGTGAATTTTGAATCGATTTGATTCAACTTTTGGCATTGCGTATTATATGGCTAAAGCTATGCCCATATTGAATTTCATGCAATTCAGTTCATAACTAACGGAGATGTAAAAACGATCGAACATTTCTAAACAAAGTTATCGTTCACACGGACAGATAGATGGACAGACAGACAAAGGAACAGACGGACAGACCAACAGGCAGACGACAGATAGCAATGCAAAGTTATAAACGATCTCTAGGATCGTTAATAAACGGCAAAAGTGTAAAATTATGGAACATGTAAAAAACGGTTTTTTGTTTTTTTTACAATAACTTTTTTTGTAAGCGGTACAGAAAAATTCCTTCCTTGGTACAAGACTCGACACCATAACGAACCAAATAGCGAAAAAAGTAGAACAATAGCTCTTAAGATAAAGAACTAGTAGCGTCGCAAAGTTAGCGAACGGACGGACGGACGGACGGACAAAGTGGCCATAATAGTGCATTTTTTTTTATTTTTGTGGAAATGCGCTAAAAATATGTGCTATAACCCGTCACACCTTGATCTTACCGGACAGGCTCTTGCGGCCAACAACACATGCTAAATGTCATGAGAATTTCGTTTAAAAAAATGGGCGTATTTGTAGTCGGCTGCCATAGAAACTCTTGTAAGGATTCGATTGCTCTATGCTCTTTGTACTGTAAAGTCAAGGTGAGACGGTGCTATTGTTTACATGGAACATGATTATAGTGCAAAACCTTTTAAATCTTGAGTGGTTATGATAAGATTAGTAATTACCGAATTCTACTTCAATAATATTTAGATCCGTATACCTAGGCAATCTCGAAATCGAAATTAAAAACATGGAAAATGCTCCAAAATCTAAATATTTAAATTTTTTACTATTATAGCACGTTTTTCACGTCAAAGACACTAGTCATTAACTGTGACCAAAATAAAAAAATGCACTAGGCGCATTTATTGTTTAAACCAAAACACTTGAAATCTTGAGTGTCCATGATAAATCACGGGTAATGACTCGAAATCACCCTATCGATTAACATTAAACAATGGATCTTCTCATTGATGAACAATTGCAATCCATGATATTGATGAATTAGTTCTTAATTACATGGAGTGGCGATAGACATCGGTCGTAGCAATACGTCGAGAAACGGCAGATGATGATGAATTTAATGTAAATTCCTTCTGACTCTAGTCGCGGGGTTTACCTACTTTCATTAACAAGCAAATAACATTAACCAATAATCAAAGCTTTACGTTAAATATTATGCAAATTCTTTTTTACATTATTTCTTAGGTATCCCACAGTGCCTTTGACATCCTAAACAGAAATAAATAGAACTAACCCTGGCCTACGATTTTTTCCTTCATGAAATGGGTTGATCTTAACATCTAGATACAGCTGAAGGGATATAAAACAGATGTTATCAGGTGATTTCTTTCAGAGAATTTTTTCTTGAATACATTGGGCTCGAAATTTAATTTCCAAGAAAAGGATTTGCGAACACGAAGTTTAATGAACTTTGTCACTATTTAGTATAATTGTAAAAAATCCTCAGTAAGCATTTGCAACAGTTTTAGTTGTATTTTCGCTACTCTTATGGACTATTTAATTAAACGTCTCCGTTTAATTGTTCCTCTGGCTGATCTCTTACTGAGAAAACGTTTCACGCCCATACATGGCGAATTATCTTCAAAATGGTGATGTCTAAATTTTTATTGGTTAGTGTCCTTTTACTACCAATGCTAGATGGTTTTAAAGGTCGTTAATCAATCTTGGAGACGTATTGAAACGGCGATAACTTTTGTTAACTATAGAAAGGTGTGCCTCTTTACTTATTTCTGTGGGAAAAAGTCCAAACTATTAAAGTTTCTTAAACAACTAAAGAATCGTAGAAATGCGTAAAGACTAATAAAGTTCTTTACGTGTTCTTAATGGCTTCAAAAACACAAAAATTCCAAGGGTTTTATTGAAAACTTTTAAGGCTCTTAGTCTTCAAAAGCTTTCAATACTCTCAATATTCTTTCTCACTTTCTTCTCTATGCAAGATTCAATACTCTCACTTTTTAATACTTAATACTTCAAGGCTCAATAGAGGTTCGTAGAGAGACTTTCTAAAAAGTCCTTAGTGACCATTAAAGATACTTAAAAGCTCTATAACACTGTAGACTGAGGGCGCTAGAATGCTCACAGGCTATTAAAAATTCAGACCTTCGATTTATTATTAAACATACTGGTTTTCCTGTCCTCTACCAATTAACGTTTTCTTCACTTATTTAGGTCCACTAATCCACTTTATAAGGCGTACGTATTTTTTTGGAAAGCATTCGTATATTTTCGGATTTAGATAATTTATTTGAACTTTGAAATCAAAACAATATACTCCTTTTCGAAGAAATAAGAACCTATGTATCTATAAAGTTGCACATCTATTGTAATTAAACAATTAAATCAAACAAATTGTTACAATCCCTTTAAAAGGATAATAGTTTAATTATTCCCATAAAAAACTCAAAGAAATATCTCTACTGGCCAGATAATTATATTTATTCTAGTAAACAATGTAAGGAATAATTCTAGATAAAAAAATCAATCAAAAGTAAAATAAACTTTAATTAAGACGCACGAAAATATTGGCCTAAATTGGAAATAGTAGAGATATCATTCTGTACCTACTTTATAGACTTTGAATTCACTCTCATAACGGAGTACATCAAGCAGTTTTTTGTAATTTCATTGAATTTGAGTAAAGATTCACAGGAGAGTTTTTTCGTTCTCTGTATTTTTTAATTGTGACAGTCTATTCACATTTTACTTGATCACGGCAGAGCTAATACAATTCTCGTTTCGTAATTTAACACTCACGGAATGCTGACGAATGTTTTGCTTTGCGCGATATATTAAGATACTTCTTTCTTTCACGTAGGTATTTTCCTCGCCCAAACAATAATGGTGTTTATTTATGAACTCTATACGCTGTTAATTTTCCGGCGTTAACATGTCTACTGGACAAATTCGGTTTATATATTTTAGACCTGCGATCAAATTTCACAGTAATGGCCTATTAAACAATTAGTTTCTATTTACCTTCTACAGTGGGGTAGTATTTGAGTTTGACAGTGTTACTTAAAGGTTAAATTTCATTAACGGTGTATGTTATTAAAGTACCTAGGTACGTAAGTAATGTTATTTAGCATGGTCAGCAATAAACTATATATAATATGTCACCACAAATTGTGAGTCATGAAGTAGGTAAGTATGTAAAGAAAGCATTATTCATTCGTTCTGTAACCGCGGTCACGTAAAGATCGGCGTATGAACTTTGCAATTGTATCGCGGTGTTTTCACCCGCCTATTTTTTAACCAGCATGCGATTGTCTTAACCAGTTCGCGGTTATTTTTCATCGGCCAACATTAAATTTTGGAGAATTTCTACCAAGAAGATATCCACCCAAAATCGAGGGAATGCAGTATAGACCTCCCAAGGTCCGAAACTACTACGTAAGATACACCAGAAGGCAGAATGGTGAAAATTTGAATGAAACGCCAACCATTTGAACCTCCTAATGTCAGCGACTGGCTTCGGCTGCATCATTAACAAATGTACCTATTATTTTTCTTTACGTTCTTCTTTTTCGGAGTAACCCCCTTTAGTTACTGAGTGGTTCTAACACCCAAAACAATGGCGGCGGGCATTCATGAATTTTCAATTGTTAGTCTTTTTCTTCCCACCATTATTGCGGCTTTTAGGGCTATGGGTGACTCTCAATTTTCCTGAATCCGCATTTTCTCACCATTTGCTTTCGAAATTAGCTGCAGAAATAACCAAAGAAGCCAATGTACAGAGTGTAATTCAAAACCAGATCCAGGCAATGAGGTGAGAACTCACGCTTTGGGACAATTAGCTCATTCATAACGCTCATTTGTATTTCGATCGTCAAAATAGAATAAACTTGAAGCTACCATGAACAATGTTTCTTTGAGGAAAATGTTTTCCGATCCTCCACTTTTACAAATTAAAACTTTCTATTACCGCGTATTTCCGCGTGAAAAGATCCCCAAATAAATTCAAATAAAAATGCTCTCTTTGCAATGTGACTGACGGGGCACTCAAAACGCAATGGAGACATGAAAATCTTGATGTGCTTTCTGAACTTAAAAATCACTCATTTCACTCTTTTAAATCTTTTAAAAAACCACAAACTCTCAACCCTCTCAGCGTTAGAATGGTCCAGGGAAATCGCTCCTCGAATCAGAGAATTGAATCTGTGCATGACTTCCCCATTGTACTACTTAAAATTTTAGTGGTGTTTATAGAACTAAGGGATATCAATTTTGTGCGCATCCTCACTGCAGAAAAAAAATATTTTAGCATCCCAATAGCACAAGACGGATGTAACCATCTTTACTTCTTCTCCTCTACAGGTTTTTTTTAAATCTCCTAGTCCACGAATGTTTAGTTATCGGTTTGCAAAATTATATGTGTTATGGAGGCACATAAGTACGAATTCCAATATGGCGAGTAAGATAACCCAACAGATCGGCAAAATTGTCTACTAAACAGCAGCAGGACTTTCATTAAGATAAACAAGGAAATCATTTTAAGCCTCACACCCTACCGGTAGTAGTATTCAAACCTTGATATGTCTTAATCGTGAAGGGATCGTGTACTTATTGTAAAAAAATTCAGAACTATGTCAATGCACCAACAATGTGTCTTGATATACAGATTTATATTTTACTTTGTAATGACTTTATTACTGTGATTTTTGATAAAATGCCACGTGTGGAAACTGAAAGACGGTGAGATTGAAAAATTCACTAGTCATCGGCGACAGTTTTTTTTATTTAAAAAGATTTCTTTTTTCAATTTAGGTATATGTTTCAAAGGATAAGGAGGTCGTACCGACACTGACGCTACCTCGCCCAGCAGTATGCCGTTCATTAGATGGTGAAGGTTTAAATGGTGCGGTGTATGTAGCGTAGTTACAATGGTGAAATGCCTATTCTCCAGAAGAGACCACACTGGTAAGGCTAAGGGTAAGTTCCTATTTTTGTTTAATTATGATGCATGTAAACCCCAACAATTGCTTCTAGTGTTGAAGGGCATATGAAAATTCTGATAAAATACGAAAATGTGATTACATACCTATTTAAATAGATTAGATTTTTTGAATCAGCGTTCCAGGTCCGCCATTAGCCGTTGAAGTAAACTATCAAAAATAATGGTATTTTTGCTGTCAAATAAAGATAAAGTTGTTTGATATTGATATCAGTTTTCATTGCACTTGTTTTAAGACACCGCGGGCGGATCGTAAAAAGTGTTTAAAGAACTGCCAACATTACATAAACATAAGAATGATTTGCAATTGATTCAAGCTTTGTCTGTTAATTAAATGTTATAATCTAAACGCTAATCTATCGAATTTCTGAGATCTGTAAAACATTTGAGCTCTATTAGCTCATATTCCATATGTATTTTCACTAGGGCATGGTTTAATGATTCTCGGGATCGTCGGCTATAAGAAATAACTACTATACTATTATTAGTCAAAGACTCGGGGTTCGGTTGCGAGTAAAATGTTATGAAATAGACTTTGGCTATGGGTTGAGCCAGGTCCCTTTCGCCTCTTTGAATGCGCCACTTAATGATTTTGTACATTTCCTATCTATCTATCTATCTTACAGATAAGACAAAAATACTTCGCCTTTGTTCTCATTTTGAGTGCGCACTTATTACTTATTGAAGAATTATACACCATTCAACGAATATTGTTGTTGGGATAGGTACCGGTAGCAGTGTTTTTGAGATAGGAAGCAGCGAAAGGTAACGACTACTTTATAGAATTTTGACACGACGCTTTATGGTTACAGATGTATGCACTTTATGTACCATTGATTTTATGTTTATTGTTGGCGTATCTCGCGTGGAAGTATCTAAATGGATGCTTTAAATATTGGCAGAAGTTAAATGTACAGTACGTCAAACCTGTGCCATTTTTTGGAAATTCGTTTCAAATATTTACATCTCAAGTGACCATTGGGGAGCTATTGGGTAACCTGTATAAGCAATTTGACGCCGCATTCTTTGGAATGTATATGCTTCACAAACCAGTGCTAGTAATAAGGGACCCCGAGTTAATAAAAAAGGTACTTGTAAAAGATTTTCACCACTTTCATGACCGTAGCGTACTCTACGATGAACAGTGCGACGCGATAGCTTCGAATATGCTCTTCTTTTCCAAAAGTCCTGAATGGAAATTAATTCGATATAAAGTAACTCCCTTATTTACAACGGGAAAACTGAAGAACATGATGGATTTGTGTAAAGAAGTCGCAAACGATATGGTATCGTATCTGCGCAGCTACGACACTACGAACTGTATTGATGCCAAAGAACTTGGCGGAAGATACGCAACGGATGCTATAAACAGCTGCACTTTTGGCATAAAAACGAATAGCTTTAAATCGGACAAAGTATCGTTTTATCCGATGTGCAAAGAGATACTTGAATTCGATTGGAAAACTGGTTTTAGTCAAGTTGCATATTTCATAGCGCACGGATTAGTTAAGACCTTTAAGTTGCGATTTTTTGATTACCAGACCTCAAATTTACTAAGGAAGGTTTTTTGGGATACGCTGAATGAAAGAGAGCGCACAAAAATTGTCAGACACGACCTGATAGATGCGATGATAGGTTTCAAAAATAGTCCCAACCTAACCGAAAGTTTCCAGTTTGGTAAGCACATTTAGGGTATTCGTTGATGGGTTGACTATCTTTTAGAGGGCGATCGAATATTGTCAATTGCCGTACAAGTTTTTACCGCCGGATTTGAGACGATTGGTTCGACGGTATCGTTTGCTTTATACGAACTAAGTATTCAGCGTGACATTCAAGAGAAGCTCAGATCGGAAATTAACAGCACTTTTCTACAATACGGCAGTTTCGATTATCTAGTAATAAAACACATGCGATACTTACACATGGTAGTTCAGGGTAAGTGAGTACTCCAATTTTGGCTCACGCACAATTTTGCATTGTAGAAACTCTGCGAAAGTATCCAATACTGCCTTTTCTAGAACGAAAATGCGCCAAAACTTATTCAATTCCAGAAAAGAATCTTATAATTGATGCAGGAACTCCCATATACATTCCTCTTTTAGGTTTACACTATGATCCCAAATACTTCAAAAACCCAGACAACTTCGACCCAGAAAGATTTGCCGATAAAAAAGTGGACAAAACCTTCTATTTACCTTTTGGTGATGGCCCTCGTGGATGCATAGGTAATGTACTGTTTCTTGTACGCGCATCTGAATCTGTTTTAAGGCGCGAGGTTTTCGTTGATGGCAGTTAAAGTTGCACTACTGTACATTTTGAGAGAATTTGAAGTTAAACCGTCGCCGTCAAGGACTCCTACCAAGATACGCTTTTCGCCGTATAGTGTCTTTCTTTCTCCTTCCACAGGAATATATCTGAAGTTCAAGGCGAATAGGGTAGTTGATTAGTTCCAGGTTTTAATTGTCTTAATAACGTATATGTCTAAGGACAAACGTGTTTGTCAAAGAAATATGGGCGATAAACAGCCTTATATGCTAATCAATGGATTGATAAAACTAGATTAAACCGAAAACTATTGAGTTGTTAATTAAATATCCATTTTTTCACTGTACACTTAAAATTCTCCCAATCAAAAATGATCGATTAGCAAAATTGACATTCCGAACAAAAAGTCGCATAGGACCAAGTACCAACAAGTAAAACATATAAGTTAACTTTTACCTCGAATAACAGTGGATGTTGTCGCCAGTGAGTGAGCTCAGTTCTCGTATCCAAAACCCGCAATCAGTAATTAAACAGTGCTCGGTGTATAATTGGTTGATTAATGCCTGGAGGGCCTCACTCCACTCGTAATCTGCTTCTACACCAGGTACGGTACTTAAATGGCTAACCTCTTCAGAAGGAAGTGGTGGGCTCCAACATTCGCGTTTCAAACTCGATCATAACTTAACAGAAGTTCTGAATAGGTACTGATGTTAACAAATTGCTCGCATTAAACCCTGTAGGGGCAAAATAGATATTATCTAAAACGTTAAAGGGTTGATTCTTTGTTAAAGATCGAATCGAAATTAAATCTCCTCCATGACCTGTTGACCCATTTTACAGCAAAATGTTCGCTGTTTATCAGCATGTGGAAAAATATGTCAAAGGTGTCGGCACTCGCAGGCAATGGCGGACTTAATCCAAGGTTACCACACCCTCACCTTGTATGTAGAACAAGGTACAGTAAAACGTATCCGTAACTTAAACTGGTACTTAAAATTAAAATCTAACTGGTCCTGAAACTGGTACTTACAATTAAAATTGAACTGGTCCTTAAACCCCTAAAAGAAAACAAAAGTAACCCCTTTCTTTGATAACCTAAATAAGGAAGTTAATTGTAGATGAAGCATTGTCGATGGAAATTACGGTACACGAATATCAGCTAAAAAAGAGAAGAACACAAATTATATCCTTACTAATAGGGGTTATAGGTGAATCCAGTCCAATTAATTAATTCGGAATCTCCGAATTATGAATCCAATTGCTAAACATCAATATATATGGAATTATAGATTATAGCAATTAAAATTCCATGTGTTCAAACTCACGTTTCAGCTGTTTGTTTAAACGAAGTATAACTAGAGACGGTTTACGAAAGAAAATAAAGTTGAAAATTGACAGGCACTAATCAAAGCAAGATAATGCGTCGTCAAATGTGCCAAAAAAGGTGTTGTCAAATTCTAACCATTGGTGGAGCCATTTATCAAGACGCTACAAAAGTTACGGGGATGTTTCAACAAGTAATAAACCGCAACCAAGCACAATAATAATGCTTTGAATAGTTTTACATTCCCGTTTAGGGAGTAAGAATTTAAAAAAAAATTTGATCAAGATTATTTCTACAGATTATAGTTGTTGAGAAAAAACATTAGGAAAAAACTCAATTTTCGAATGCAATGTTATTTCAGATGTAAATGGAGTAAATTAATTACGTTACGTGTGTGGACTCGGGATGAAATAATTAAACCGAGGTGGAGGGTATAGGTCAGGGGTTAGCGGCGGGCGTAGGTTCTGGAGTAAGCAGATATGGTGCTGCCCAAGCGTAGTAACCTAGAGAGAAAGGCTCGGCAGCATTGGTTCTGACCACCATAAGCCGAAATAAAAACTTTTTTAGCGTTTAGTGGTACCTCACTAACCCTGGTTACAATCGTAACGCTCCTAATAGAATTCTGAGATTGCCGAATGACAGTAAGGCGAATCAAATCCAAGTCAAGGTGGAACAGGTCGCGCCGATGACGGCATGGCCAAGGGAGATCTTGATCTGTTATCAGCGAAATTTGGGTACCAGGTGCCCCCCCCCCCCCCAGCTTTAAGTAGCTTTCTGGTAGTAGGAGTAAGCTGCCCTTGGCCGTTTGAAATCCCAATACTCGTGGGACCTCCATGTTCAACTTAAATACTAAAACCATCCAAGCTGTAACGGAGGAGTCGTTACCTTCATCCACCACTCATCAAAGCATGTCCGACATTTATAGGACCTTATTGGCCTCTAACTAAGGCACTATACTAGCCTAGCCTAGACAGTGTTACCACCTCTCTCTCCAAAAGAACACCAGAGGACTCCGAATTTCGAGCAACAACGCCTCAACAGCCTCAGGGGCGACAAATAAACTAAACAAATTTGTGGAGGGCATGCAATTAACCCCACCCCAAATGTAAAGCTTTGTGGAATTGCTCTAAAGCGATTCAAAAAACTAATAGCTGCTGAGCATAACCCAGACGAGGCTAGGGCCACGGCTGGAAAGTCAAGCACGACCTAACAAAAGCCTCAGAAAACCCAGCAAGCTCAAGGCGAGAAGAGCAGGAAAATGAGCAGGGCAGCCCTTCTCCACTACCCCCACCACTCCTGAGTATCGTACCATACCATATCGCTTTTCTATCTACGTCCAACCATACTTACCACACACGCTTTTTATTCTCAAACAGGAGCGCAGCTAATGCCCCCGTCCTATCCCCTGAACTTCTCAAGCCAATGAGGAAGGCGGAGGCGTTTCTATACCTCCAAAGAAAAGTAGGGATTTTCTTGACAGATCTGATAAAGTAAAAGACGCCGCCAGGGCCAGGAAAGGGGATTTACCCCCTCATCTACGCCATGCTAATATTCCGCTGTGTAAATATGTTGCTCAATTTATTAACTCGTTTTTGTTGCGGGTAAATGCACCGATTAATTGCCTAACGTGCGCTCCTGTATACAAAAATTTTAATTATCGCACAAAGCGCTATCAAATTGACGTTACTCAACTTTAAAGAACTTTGTTTTAACCAGCAGTTACTGTTAGCAATTCAAAAAAGGATTAATATCAGTTTATTTATTCGCGGTTTGATTTTAAAAGCGCCCCTACTCGAAAATGTTCCTTCGCGTAAATTTTATCACTCGTGAATGAAAGGTTTTGCTACAAATTACGTTTAAACAACCGTCTCATCTGATTGTACAATGTACATATACGCTATACGACATGATTGAAATTGAGCACAAATAGCTTTTTTTTGTATTGTCACTCAAGTCAAATCAATTCGCACGAAAGAATTGTGCGTCGTGGCTCTTGAAGTTTTTTATCACTTATAATTGCACAAGAGGTTTGTATTTTACCGAGTAAATTTGGGTTGTTAAGGTAATGAAAATCTGTTGCCTAGCAATTAGACGAGAAAAACTGTTAACTAATAAAAATGCGACACCGAAGGTGGAGCATTTTTAGGTTGACAGTTTTTCGAGTTCAATTGCTAAAAGGAAACAGATTTGAATGGCAACAACACAAATTTACTCGGTTTAAATACAAACCTCGAGTGTAATTCGGCAGGACAATTTAACGAACAGAAATTCACCAAACTAATCAATTATTGACAGACGTCAAACTAGTCGTATGGGAAAGGACAATGCGATAATTGGTTCGATAATAAATAAGTGAAAATAGCTATTTGTGTATTAAGAGCGCAAAATGATATATTGTCGATTGAAAGAGACAGTTGACGCGCGACGAAGGAGCGCGGCAATCTCTTGAAATCGACAATCAATTTGCGCTCGAATTACACACAAGATTTTTTCTACAATCGATCAGTTCACATATTTCCAGAAATTTAAATTTTTCACTCAAATCATATTAATCTTATGCCCAAATGAAAGATGTCATTTACTCGTTGTCATTGGATACTCTGAGCAATGCATATTTGATTTATACTTAATAATTGGGAGAGCGAGCGTTTTTTTCTATTTTGTCGCTTATAAGCGACAAAGTGACATTCCTCGAAAAAGATGACGTTTGCGTTGTCAAATACGAGCGCAAATGCCTACTTTGTATATTGATTGTAGAAAAAACCACTACTGCATTTGTCGCTGGAAAAGTTGCAGGTAACTTTTGCCGCTGCCAAAGTGACAATTGCACTGCGGCTTATGCGATTTTTTATACATGAGTTGAATTGTCACCGTGAATCCTCGCAATTACATGAAATAAAATGTCTCGTACACAACATGGCACGCGCCTGCTTTTATAACCTCGCTAAGAATTGAATTTCAGCACATTTAAAATGGCACGCGATCGTTTCGAAAATCAACTTAGAATGACTTTTCAACGGTACAAAAATTCACCCACAAAACAGCGCACGTGATCGTTCGCGAATTTGCCTTCGAACCTTAGCCCTCCCACTTCGGGTCCACGAGAAAAACCGAAAACCCAAATGATCTCGACTGGCGTGCCCGAACAACCCACATGTCTGCACGTGCTCGGATTTAAACAGAATGGAATGAAACTTTTAGATCCCACGAGATCGTGGCAACCGCGCTCGCTTTCCGAAATACGTTTCTGTTTCTGGTTATCGCCAGCCATACTTTCGTTCATGTTCGCTATTAAACGGTACATGTGGAAATTTGCCTATGTTGACCAACACATGAATTCAAAATTTGCAAAATGAAATTTTTGAGACGGGCTAGTGACCACCTTTTACAAACGATCTTATTTCGCTCGTCTTTACAGGCTAAAAGATTACATCAAAGTTTATGCGCGGTTACTTATCCTCTGAAATATAGAAAAATTCCATGGAAGTTAACAGTTCCATCAAATGTTGATAAGAAGAAACGTTTCACGTTAGGTATCTTACAGTGTGAAATCCCCACCAAGCAGTTCAAACGAGGTTTTTGATGACGACTCCAAAAATTCTAAAATTTTTTAATTTCACAATTCATATAAAATAATATGGTAATCACTAAATTGTTTACAAATCTTTATATCCGCACATCTGTAATAAATAGTTGCAATTCAAACACTATATCGTTCAACGAAGAGTCAAATAATTTCAATTCGTTACTCACTAGTGCCTTAACTTATTGGTTTGTACTTAATATTCAGAGATTTATTTCTTGGCGTCAGCAGAAACGCCTTTCGATCATATCCAAGGAATGACCCCGCATCTTCCGCCAGTTCAAATTCGAAATTGCGAATTATACAAATTAGGGCCACTTTTACGGCAAGTACAGCAAACCTAGAACCTGCAAAACAAAATATTTACAAATCGTGGCAGTTTTGCAAATAATATGCAGACCTATACAATTGCGTGGTCCAACGCCGAATGGAATATACGTTCCCGGTATAATATTGGCTTTGTTTTCTGGGGAAAATCGTTCCGGATCAAAGGTTTCGGGGTTTGGAAAATATCTGCTGTCGTAGTGTAACCCGTAAATGGACACAAAGCATGGTGTGCCAGCTTTAATTGTCACACTGGAGTTTGGTATCGTATACGGTTTGGAGCAGACGCGATCCATAATTGGAATTATTGGGTGCTTGCGAAGAGATTCTGTTAAAGCATGATAAAATTTGTAACAAACACAAGGACCGTATCTACCTGATACCACCATGTGCAAATAAGACATTTTTTTGATAGCTTCAAGTGAGACGATTTCGTGTTGGGATAATACGGAGTTAATTTCGCCCCTCAGCTTCTTCTGAATGCCAACATTAGCACATAGTTCGTACAACGCAAATGAGGTAGAATAAGATGTGGTGTCGTATGATCCAAAATGAAGTTGAAGGGTCTGAGCAATTATTTCTTCCCTTTCTAAATTTGGCTAATAAATCAAACGATAAGTCAGATAGGTACTCACTAAAAAGATGACTCTGCTCCTTTTCGATTTTTATTAGTAGGTCAACTAAATCTCTCCGCTCTTGGCCGCTCCGTTTTCTTTCGCCCATTACTTGTAGAAATACATCCTGAAGGTACTTCTCCGACGTCTGATCGAACAACTTTATCTTAAACATCTTCGCGAGAGTAGGAACGAAGACGAAACACGAAGTTTGGACTACTCTCATAAATGTTAATTTGGTCCACAGCTCTGATATTTGCAAGAATTCAGTCACTCCTTTACTTAAGGAATCCGATATAAATCCAAAAAAACACGACGCTACTATATCGGTAACGTACATGGTGCTAGCGTCCAGGCTATTCACTGCTAATCCGACTGAAGTTTTTTTTCTAATGTGACTTACAAGATTCTCTCCCACTGAATTGATCAACTCCAACATTCGACTTAATTTGCTCGACGAAAAAAAAGGTGACAGATTGCCCCTCATTACTTTCCAACTTGACGCCTTCATATAAAACAGTATATTTGTTCCTATTTGGTCGTGATCGCATTTGCCACCCATTCGTTCTTGAAAGCACTCGAAATCTCCTATGAGCATATCTTGTATCAGCCGAGGATCCCTCAAGAGAAGTGATGGCTGGCCCAGTATGAATAGCCCATAGTATGGGTGGTCAGTGGACCTGTACAGTTTACAGAAGAAGTCTCCAACTGATATCGCTTGTTTTGCTAGTGGTAATAAGCTTCCAAAGAGTGGAACTGGTTTGTCAAATGGGACACCCAGGTTTTTCCAGTAATTCTTATTCCTTGTAAGATACGCGTACAATAGAACTACTAGTACCAAGACAATCAGCATAAAAACATGCACCTGGAACAGGACAACAAATTAGGAAATATTGCCATACCCCCTCGGTGACCAATCTATGTAATAGAGCAGCCGAGGGTATGAACGTATTAGGAAAGAAAACAAAAAGTACGAGCAAGCTAATTGGAGCGTTTTATGTTCAATATTACTGCTGGATAAGCAAGGTCTCACCATTGTTAAATACCAGTCGTCTGTTTTGGTCATTTTCAGATACAATACTGAATATGATTCGGTACCGTTGTTTAAGTTTGAGATATGTGTAAATGATGTTTATTTTTAAAGTTCAAAGATAATCGTAAAAAAGTCGTTTCGTTACTGATTTAACAATTACGACATCAATGTTATTTTCGTACATAAATCCGTAGACCCAACGAAAATAATCGTTGAAAAATATAAAAACAAACAATTTGGCAATACTTTTGATAAGGCCATGTAGTGATTTGGAAATTCTTACACAAGCGTAACCATTCCTTGTTCTGTTTTATGTATTATTATTAGGTTTCGGTTTGTTCGTTATCTGTCAGTACATTCATTCGTTCTATTAGCCCATTTTAAAAATTTTTTTCGGTCGCATTAACAAGTTTTAGTTATGTAATATTATTTATTCTTAAACAAAAATCATTCGTAGATGAATCTCCAGTAAGTGTGGTTGTACAGGGCCGGTTGTGTAAAACCCATTTACATTCCACGTAAAAGGGTGAGCTTTGTTCACCTTTATGGAATAGGCACACATTTTTGACAAGGTACTGTGGTGAGACAGGGTTTAACTAACTGATTAGCATAGCACTCACTTTTTTCAGACTCAGACCTCCTCGCTGATAGTGTTAGGACCCTAAATTTTTACGTTGTCTTGTAGTATTAATAAGTTACAGTTTTATAGGTCGTTGTCTGTCGATTCTCGTATTTGGAGTAGCGCAGAAGCAAGGTAAAGACGCCGTAAGAGTTGTAATGATCCTAGGGGTGCCCCAAGCCGACACTGAAAATTATGACTTCTTCTATACTTAACAGTTAGCAACTCTGGAAAGAAACTACGAGCAGAGCCACCTACCTTTCAAGTCGAAACGACGACGTTTCGCGCCACTTTGAATCTTGGTAGGGTTTGGCTGGCAGGAATTGGACTCCTACGTTTTGTAATCGATTCAGTTAACCTGGCATAACCTACACAAATACGAGAAATAAATCAACTGCAGCTACAAAATGCAAGAGAAAATACACTCATAAATCATCTCAAATTGTACGAATCAAATGCGGTTAGATACATTCATAAAAACAAAACACAGGAGACATCATAAATGTAAGTGGAAAACATGAAATCAATTTAGTACTAAACACATACACAATTCGTAAAATGATAAATTGCATGTGCATGAGAAAACATCAAAATGGCGGGGCTCTACTTCGGCCTAATTAAACACGCAGATCATACGTGATAATGCCAATAGCAACTATTGCTAAGATGCAAGGTATGCAATCCGCACGAAACGAACAGGCAACAGATACAGCGGGTTGTATTAGGTACGTACTCCACGAAGACAGTGGAACCATACTGATACATGGAAACATCACATTAGAGGGCCCCCCACTCCTTTCTCGCATTGCTAGAGGGAAGTTCTGCAGGCTGTTTGAGATGAAAGAAGAAACATATACAGCGGTTCCTTTTTGCACGGATATTGATGAATTACTTTAATAATTTTAATTGAGAGAGATACGAGGGTCGGTCTTGTAAATCGTATATAGAATAATGGTCAGGTCGCAAGAAGCCTTTAAGGAAATTAATTGAAAAAGAAAGAACGCCAAAAATTCCGAAAAATCCAATGACAACGTATCTCAAGAACGTCAAAACATTTTTGAAAGCTTGGAAATTCAAAAACAAAATTTGAGAGGGGGTGAAGTAATGCAACAGGTGCAAACCCGAGTAAATTAAGAAGCAGTAATAAAGGCAAAAAAAGGAAACATCTAGAGAGAAGTCAGTAACATTCAAGGAGAAATACAGCAACTAGCAAACATAATGAAGGCAATGATTAAAGGAACATGAGAAGAAACAAGAAAAGAACAACGAGACGCCAGCAGAGAAGAAGAAATGCGTCAAGAAATCAGAGAGAAATATTTTGTTTGTTTTTGCCTTTGTTTGTGTGGGCGGGGTTTCCGCCAAGGCTGCTCTATTTCAGCCAAGGCAATTATGGTTTCCAAAGGTTCCGAAAAATATAATGTTAGCTGTAGTTTATTTAGCATAATATCAATTCGAATGCTTCGGATGTTGACCATCTCAATTTTCAATTAGGGATCACACATGAAACCTTTTCTAACGACTAAAAGGTGGTACCTACCTTTCGGACACAATCGCGATCATTCGATAACCTACCCCAGAAATTACAGGTTTCGGTTCTCGGTAACTTTTTTGAATGAAAGGAATTACGGTAGGTATTGGTTCTGAAAAGTAAACTCTTTCGATCTTTTTTTTGATCTGGTCATCATGAACTGAAGAACTGAAAACGGAACTAAAAATGGAATTAGAAAACAGATAATCTTGAGGGCGCTTAAGGTGACGGATTTAAGAGGTACCTAAACGTGAGAGGAACTTGATGTTAGAGACTTGAGGGAAGCTTATGAGGAACTTGACGGGAATTTTAAGTAGTGTAGTGTAGTAGTGTTTAAAAGGAATACAAGCAGATTTTCTAGACCGGCAAGATAAAGCTGCTCAAATAAATTAAATCGGCTATGAGAAATTATTTTATTTCAGGAAGGTCCAAGTGTGTGGCAGAAATGACTTATAAATATCGAGGAGTTGCTTGTTACACTCGCAAACATACATTAACAAATATCATAAACAATAGTTAGATTACAGTATCTAAATCTAAAACCTACACTAACTAAACCGGTAACATTTGTAGTAAAAATTATAAATTGGACCCGTAAGTAAAAAGAAGTACGTAACATTTACTCTGTTCGGGAAAAGAAAATGGTGAAATATAAAATAATATTGCTCTCGTTCCATTCAAACTAATCTGTATATCACAGGTTTGATTGTAATTCCAATAAGAATTTTGTTTAAACTTTTCATTTGTTTTTATTTGTGTACAATAGTCTATATAAATATCTCAATGCTTACACAATTGCTCCAAAGTATTTTATTTCTAATACGAATTTTTTAAGCGTTGGTCCTCGGGTGTACACATTTTTCAAATAAGTTGTCAGTTCAAACTTAATCAACCAAAGTTAGATAGCAAGGTAAAGGTAGGTAATCTTATCTAAGATTCATCTTTTTTCATAGCCAATATCATGTACATTCTTTGTATGTAGGTATTTACGGGTATTTTTGGTCGCATATGGTCGTTTTTTTTTCCGAAAAGAATGAATCTAAGATATAACGCCCTGTATAATCAATGAGGGTGCTAAATGTTAACTTACAACTAATCTTGATGTTTCCTATAACTACAAATATGTTTCACGAGTACGTGCATATACTAAATATAATATATTACTCTGATAATATAAACATTGTTACAACAATGAAAAGTGTCAACAATATCTTAGATAAAGAGATTCCGAAATAATATCAAACAATTAACAGTTTATATATTTGTATTTTATTCATAGGTATAACAAATATAAAAACCTTTGAATGGTTTTCATAAGATATATGCTTACAACGAGTGGATGATTTTAATCTAGTTGCATGAGACATGTGTCAAGAAAGATGCCGAAAGAAGAAAGAAGGAAGTATGACCACGATTAATATGGATATGTTTCAGTATTACCAGGATAATCCTGCGTATTACCAAGCCAACTGGAGAATGACGTAATTGTACTTATCACAGAATTACGAAATAACTGTGGGGATAAAATGATGATAATTGATATTGAATTTTTACAAAACAACACGCAATAATTGACTACGATCTATTACCAACGTTAAAACAGTTTAATAATATCACTAATACTAATACCTCTATACTTTTATCTACTTACTAAGCAAGCAAATGATTGGTAATGGCTAACGTCTAGAAGGCAATGTACAATGATTATCAATGCCAGTACTTCATTGTGTGTATTGGTATGATACATTTAGAATTTTTGGGGAGGATGGTAGTTATGTTATGCAGAATACTGCCAGAACTTTTCCAGTATAAGAGTTTGTTAAGAGGCATCCTTTTCAACATAGCCAAAATGTATAATCAGTACAGTGTTACCCAATCAAGTAATGAAGTTTCACAATTTGATAGATGTAGAATTCCATTATACCTTGTAGGCTTAACTACAAAGGTTGGGATAAAGCGGCATGTCTTACGTTTTAGCTAACTCCGAGTTAGGAATACGAGGACGCCTCAGAGTCTAATGACAGTTAAGTATTGGCTTAAAACGAAAAATCACTTCATTGATTTGCGATTCAAAAGGATTGCCACAAATGTTACCATCCAGTTTGGAGTGTTTTCCAATTGTAGCTCTTCTACATATGAAGAAAATAAACAGCTTTTTTTTACAATTTAAACCCATTTCAGATTTTGGATGCCCAACAGGATATTAGCCACACTTTTTTAAACGAATAATACTTAGTTCATAGGTGTAGTTGCTGCTCAGTAAGTTCGATTCAAATCTCTTCCTTTCATCAACAATGGGACTAGCAAATGTCTTATTGAAGATGTGTAATAGACACATTGCCTGAAATTTATCAGAGAGAAGAATGAAAATTGTGGTTACTAACTTGATTATTTAGCTACTATAATTTTGTACCCCCCCCGAGTAGCAATGGCAATTAAGTACACATTCTACAATTAACGCTGATGTAACGAAAAAGTTGAATGACGGCACTTTTACGTAATGCAAAATAAAGCAGTAGTAGTAAGGTCACTTTGGTCGCAGTATACTTTGTATACTACATTTGCATCGATATTATGTGTTAAAGATTGTCAGACAGTCCAGTGATTTAGGGGTAGACACCTACTGACACCATACATTTGGAATTCTCTTTCAAACGCAAGAAAGTATGGAAAAATGGCAAAGCTTGGCAGTACTAATGAACAAATGTAGGGTTCTTATGACTGTACAATTTTTGAATGTTCAAGGAGCCATTGATACTCCCGAATTGTTTGTGACGTACACCCGTTTGAAAAGTGCAGTGAATGTGTACCTAAGTATGCGTACTCATACTTTGTTTGGGCATGTAGTTTTTTTAAATATTAAACGAGACGAAGACAAAATTAGTGACGTGATGAACAAGTTAGAAAAAACAGTTAGGTAAAGGTATTGCTAGGAATAGACAATTGCTTTGAGTTTAGAATATGAGTTAAAATATTCACTTCTTAAGAAGAGTTTATTGATAGTAATACTATTAATTTAGCGCCTTGAAGGCTTCACGTATAAGCGTATTCAATTAACTGAAGTTAATAAGATTAATTGATAAGAGGTTTAACACATGTAACTATCTAAATCCTTCTTATATATTATATAATTTAAAATCACAGCAAATTTTAAACTCTTAAAATGGATAACGTATAATGGTGTGGCCGTAGGACCATTGGGTTGTAGGAAAATAATCTGATTAAGTGTGTACGCGGGGAATGGAGAGTTAATTACTTTGTGTCAAATCCTTAATGGCTTGTAGGATTCTCTTCACGTGACCTACTTTTGTTACCCCTAAATCTTTTAGATCTCTTCGAGCAAGACCCAGCAATTCTCTACCCCTAATATCATTCTTAACAAAACTGTCAATGTACTCCGATAATTGCAAGGTTTCTAGCCACGTTGCTACCTCCTGCGTTCCCCACGAGGCCACATCTCTGGCAGTTTTACACGATGACTGCTGCTGGCCGAACGATCCAACTCCTCTGGTACGGAATTTCAACCAGAACAAACCTTTTCGTTTCCTTTCGCCCTGAAAGTAATTGTCTCGATTAATTTTTTTCGTAAACGTTGGAAACCTAAATCCTCTTTCCACTGCTCCTATTCTTATCTAAAACGTACTAAATAATAAATGATAATATCCCTAGATTTTGTAAAACAAAAATATAGACACTAACCTTGAATTGTTGATTTCGGTCATTTGGATATGGAAAAATCATAATTACAGTGCAGGAATTTTTTTAATGAACTTGAAACATATGATCATCGTAATACACTTTTTGATTTTGATTAATTTTATTGATTTTGATCATATTTCCTAATTTCGAAGTCGAAAGAAAAAGTACGAAAAAACCGTGTAGGAGGGAGATTGCACCGAAAGGAAAAAGAAGCGTGAAAGAGTCGCTAAGGAAACGTGGAATAATTAATGAAGATGTAAAGGAGGTGCGGGAACGTATATGTAAATGTTAATTTTGAAGGCGACGACAAAGCAGCGACGAGAAATTCAGATTCAGATATTACTAACCGATTATGAAACAACTAAATGGCATTAATTTGAGGTTTTTCTGAAAGAAGATCAAATTTACCTTAATCGCTAATGGATTGGATGGAATTGGTGAGTGCTTGTTATAAATAAAAAAATCTCATTTCTGTATATTTTTGCGCGCCGAATGAAAAAGTCATATTTTTGGCACTTTCGTATATAAAGATGCATACTTACATGATCTTCCTGAATGACCTGCAAATAAACCATACTTCCAGTAGTTGATTCATACATAAAACATTTTCTTAATTCCATTTCCATATTGGCCAAGCTCATACTAAGCTTATTTTCTAAATCCTCCCTTAATTTTAACTTGTGACCGCGATCGTGCAAAAGACAGCAGCTTTCTTCATACAATTCTTTTACTACACCAACTAGTTTGGTAAACTGGACCCTTAAACTGGGCCCTTCTATGATCTTTCCGTTTGGATGAATTTTCTCGAGGCACAAGTCCGTTTTGGTGGCATGCGAGTATAAATCAACCTCCAACGTATAACTGATGGCGAGAAGCTTAATCCACTTCGTCAGATTAGTGGCGCATTCTATAAAACTGATCAGTAGGAATCTTTCTTCGTCGGTGAACAGAATTTCCGGCTCGATCATACTGGGACGCTTTTCCATGAGTATGGATGGGGACCTTTCAAGCACGGGTACCACACCACTAAATGAGTGCTGCCGTTTATCACGGGGAACTGTTAGCAGAGATTTATTCTCGTGCACAGGCATACTTTGACGTGTGAGGCTGTATCGGCCTTTGTCGTGAGATATTGAGTTACGTTTTTCTTGAATTGCAATGCTCTGTCTCTGCTTCTCCTCCCAGGTTTTTAGTGAGGATTCAAGAGCCCGATTACGACATAACATTTGCATGCGATTTTTATGCAAAATTCTTATTATACCAGGCGGTTGCACCCATGCCTCTCCATCAACTTGAATTGGCACCCCTTCGTCACCTACAGTGGAAATTAAGTTTGGCAACAGTGTACACTTAACAACTCACCTAATATGTTGATTTGAATACTTTGACACTGCGCAATGCGATGATGTTGGAGGTTGATCAAACGAGAGGCAGCCATTTGCACGGACCCAAACACTGCTACCACCTCCAGTATTTTGTCATCAAACGAAGGCGCCAAGAAAATGTCATCCTCTTTGGAGCCCCCCCAAAAATTGGTTCCCCCCATAAAACTGCAAAGCGGAATAAATAAAATGACACAAAAGCTCACCTTTACCTAGGAATATTCAAAATAACAATCCCTTGCAAACTGGGCAGCGGAATTCTTTGACCATCGCACTCTAATTGAACTCTTTGTCCCAAATTTTTGTACGTCTTTTGCAAAAACTGTTTGCTGCCCAGCACACCGTACCACATATAGTTTTTAGCTCTAGATCGACATTTTTCCGGGTGCTCCTCGCGCTTATGATGAAAATCTAACGAAATTTTAGCGTCGATGCCTATTCCAAAATAGTTATTCATCACGCAACGTTCGAAAAACCCTTCCATTAGCGACTCGTCCGGATCCATAAGAGGGCCGACAGCGGCACATAACGTATCCGCATTGGCTAGAAGACATTTACTTATAAAACCCGCACCAGTGCTAACGTCTGAAAAAAGTTTTATTGTAAATTTGCCAACTATGACTTTAATAAGTTCTGTTTTTACATGGGAATGCTATTGTAAGTTTACAAAGCGCGAATCTAAGCGATTTTGATTGGTGAAATTCATGCAGACATTGGTAGCCTACGCGCAGTTTCTCATGCTTTTTAAATGTTCTATTGTTAGGGAGGATCTATTAGGCAACCAGGCTAAGGGTTGTGACCAGACGGACACTAGCAATTTACACTAAGGGACATCTACAACTTACAGTTTATTGATGTGTGTGTATTCGGTTAAAATTTTAGTTAATGATTGAGGTGCTTTATGTTAGAAAATACAATTATACTTACTAGGCCATGCCGGCAATCGCACCAAGGGATTAATTATAGGAAGTTTCCTATTTTTCTTTGAATTTTCCTCCCTTTTCTCTTTCTTTTCCATATCCGAGTAGAACCTACTGGTAGCCGCGGCAGTAGCAGCCAATGCTGCGGATTCTGCCGGATTTAATAAACTGCAGCAGGATATTCTTCGTGTAGCCGCGGGGGAACAGCTCAAATATTGCACTTGATCTTCGCCACCGAGGAGATTAGAGTTTGAACTGTTCGGACTCGACAGGTGATCATTTTTTGAACACAAATTTTGTAAGTCGTAATCTGAACTTAACGTAACTTCGAGTTTTTCAATTCGATCGGCTCGAATTTGCTCGTCTATCACAGGCGAAGGTGGTTCTACAATAACTTGTGGGAATATGGGAATTGGGGGTCTGTCTTCAGTTTTTTGCTCACCAATCTCCTTCTCCGCAGGTTCGGGTACTTGAAGAGCTATCGTCGAGCTGTTTGTCATATCCTTGTCGGCTTTATTTAGGCTCGTTCTTGATCCCCAAACGCTACTTTCCGATTCTTCGGTTAGGGTACTCTGTCGATTAACGTTTGCCTCGGTCTTTGAAACTTTCGATGTTGTTCTGACTTTTTTGAACGACCTTCTCGATATGTCGTTACCTTCAAATTGTGCTAAGCTGCAGTATTTCACCGGTTCAGTTTCGTATCGATTATCCAACAACATATTTTGAGTCGTGAAAGCTCGATTTTCGAAACCAAATTCTTCGTCAATTTTAGTTATAGAAGTTCGTCGCATTTTGTCGATAGAATTACGTTTTAAACTCTTCTTCCTTTCTATTTGTTTGTCGAGTTTCAAATCGCTCAGGTCGCTATTGAAAAGTGTAGTATCGTCCGTGTAACTATTTTCTATGCTGTCTTGGTCCAATCCGCAAAAGTCCTGACCTAACACGGAGCTCATGTCTTCCAGCAAAGATTCTCCGTGCAAGGCCTCTGAGTTTGGATACGTGTCGGTTTCTGGTGAGTCTATATGGTAGATGTGCCCATTTACGTCTTCCCCATCGCTGCCCTTTCGCGGACAGAACGATTTCGATTCTACCACCTCGGAAGGCATTTCTTCTGTCGAAATTATGCTACCGCACTCCTTGTCGTCGTCCGATACTTTATGTTCATGGTCGTGCTCCTTCAGTTCATAAGATTTTGTACTATCGCGTCGTTGTTTTTCATATTTTTTAATTTGTTGTACCGTTTCTACTTCTAAAATTTTGGTTAATCTGGAATCGTTGATTGTGTCTTGGATTGTTGCAAGAGTGGAACAAGTGGCTATTAATGTTGCTGTTGTCATATCTGATTCTGAGCTAAAATTTGAAGTAATTCAGAAATGTAAATTTGGAACAACATGAGAACTGCTTAAAGATTTTTGTTGAAGGTATCCCTCTAAACTGCGAGTGCAACTTAACTTAAATTCATACATTTTTTTTTGTTATTTACTCAAACAATTAACCTCGGTAATTATTATAGACAATCTGATTTGCTCATTTAGAACGAACCTTTCATATTTGATTTAACTTTATCTTATAGATACCTTCCTATGTATCTAGGTAAACGGGTTTGTTCTAGGGTTTGTTTCTATGAAAACTAACTGAGATATAAATTTAACAGGAAGTCCAAAGACGGTTCCTAAGCAATGCAATATTTTTACAATCGTTTGTTCTTCAAAAGATAAACGAAGAAAGCAGAGAATCTGGGAAGAAAAAGAATGATGGAGGGGCAAGGCAAAGAGAATAAGTAAAGGAAAGAAGGACACTTGAACAATAAATAAAAGAAGTAAGAAAAGGAACGAATGCAATAACGGATATAGACGTAAGGAAACCCAAGGGACATGAAGCGTAAAAAACAGAAAATAGAAGGCATAGAAAAGACATATAGCACACGTGGAAAATGAGTGGAGTAGATTTATAGGAAAGGATTGAGAAGTGGAATAGGGCCGCAAACAAGGTGTGAAGTAAATGATGTTTCATTTTTCTTTTTCTAGTTATCAATCCGAAAATTAGCAAGTGATCGAAAGAAAGCATCAATTTCACTTAGCAAAAAAAGACGTTAAAGAAGGTTACCTACGTGGTAAACAAGATACGAAGAATTGCATACGATTTTCAGTAGCAGAATTTTTTGACACTCAGCTCGCATTCGGAAACACGACTTCTAATCCGGCTTATATTCAATAGAACTCCAGTAGAAATCGATTGGTGAACGTTTAACATCGCTCTTCATTTTCATTCTCGAGTAAGACGAGGAATAGACGGGCAGATGGACAGATCTGGTCTCTTAGATTGATAAGATGGTAGTTCGACGAGGGCCCTTTGCTAACTATTTGATTGCAACACCCTTTGAAGGTCCTGCATCGTAGCGGAAGGTCGCTAGGCCATTTAAATTATTCGAATTTGTAAGTAGCGCATCCAGAAAGTCTCCTGATTTTTTTTCTTTTAACGTAAAGGTATTTATCCGGGACCGGGACCGACCGGTGCCAGTAGCATTGCAGCAGTAGTCCACAATGGCAGCTCTATACTTTCTCTCGCCAGAGGTGTGCGTACTGCTTCGACTACTTGGACTGCCTTCGGAGAATTGCCTACACCAGCGACGCACCATCTCTAATCACGAATAGTGACGAGTAATGGTGACAGCTAGTCGCAAAAATTGCGTTGGGGCCGTGGCGAGTGTTAAGCTGAGCACCAGATTACATAAAAATAGGGGCTTGCGATTGGTTAACAATCCGCAGCGGGATGTATCGAAATTCTGCGGGTGGAATCGAACCGTCCTGTTGCGCTGGGGTCGTACGCGTAACGAGTTCCTTAGAGCTTGCCCAGAAAGAGCATCCATTTAATAGGTGGAATTGTTCATCTAGAAATTTCAAACCCGTTCACCGAGATCTGTGATCCAGTGGAATGGTGCGATTGCTGGATGAGTGAGTTACCAATTACGATCTACTTAACTTGGGACGAACTGCGACTTTAAATTATTAACATAATGGTGGGGTGTTTTCCCGTAGAGAAACCGCACCAAATAGCGCCGACCATGCCCTAGGGGAATTTTGGATTATCATTCTGTGTAAATCGACGACATTTTCAAATTGGGAGTAAAAAGGTATTGTGTTTTTTTTGTACTTTTTTAATTAAAAAAACCTTACATTATTACGGTACATAATAATAAATAGTGCTGGGATGGAGAGAGGAAAGCGATTAAGTCCGGTATATGCAATACTTGGATCATCTCCAGATTCAGTAGGTCCAAATTTTGTTATCGAAGTGAAATGTCAAGTTTCAGAACAAAACTGAAGTACGGGTCAAATACGACGAAGCGGGCCTATAAAAGATATGATTGAAAATGTCTTGCGTAACATAAAATTGAACCTCTCGGCACTGGCAAAAATGTTAAGATGATAGTTTATATTTGACTCACGGCTAGCTCAGTATTAAAAGTGTATCTCCTCTGAAAACCTTAAATTCAAAACCTAATGTCCTGGTCTGATTGACTCGAATAAATACGCATATGAGTCTTATTGAATATGTTAATTCCATTTTTCTTTCCGAGTTATTCGACTTCAACTATTCATTTGGCTTATAAAAGATATACAAAAAGATACAATACCTGTTTCGCGATCTCGTGTCAATGCTAAATTAAATCCTTATCTAAAATTCATCTTGACCACATAATAAATTATTGGTAAAATGTCCTGTTCAAGATACCTCTGAACGGTAAACAAAATTTCAATCCAACCAAAGGAATGGTATCACTGAAATTAAATGCAATTTTCCAATCAAGGAAATATTACTTGGATTCGATAAATACGATACAAAATCGGTTTCACGCAAATAATTTTTAGGTGCGATTCCTTTAGGAATATTAAAATTACTTTAAATAAATTTAATATCTAAATTTCTAGAAATAATCGACCACAAAGGCAGTTATTGTCTCTTCTAGTAACAAATTGATAATCCTTCTTCTTGGAAAATGCCATTTCGTTTAGGAATATGGAAACATGATGATACAGTTGACTTTTTGCGCGATCTTGGTAACGTTATCTTAATAATGAATGCAAAGTTTGGAGGAAGAAAAGTCACTATGAGTCGAGAATACAAGCAAACCGGGTTGGAAACTAATACTCGAGATGGCGGTTACGCACAAGGATAAAATGTCAATATTCCGCTGTGTTGATATTAATTTTGCTCAATTTATTAACTAGGTTTTGTTGCGGGTAAATGCATCGATTAATTATCTTTCAATTCTCTGGAGTATGCCGTTGTATACAACATTTCCAATGACGTCACTCAACTTTGAGGAACTTGCCTTTGTTAGCAATCCTAAAAGAACTCCTTTATCAGAGCGCAGCTAAAAATGTCGACCGTGAATCAATTTTTCCACACACTGGTATGTACTCGGTCGCTCTTGAAGTTGAAGGGAAACCTTTCGATTTTACTTGAAACAAGCCAAGAAGAATAGTAACACATCGTTCAATAAGTATCGGGACCAACACACAGACGGCGTTAGTAATATAAACTCGACTTCGTTTTTCTAAAGAACTAACCTGTAAATGATATGTGCTGATTTTCATGTCAATTAATAGCAAACTGTGGCGAAAGTGACGCTAAGTGGGCAAGATCATGTCTGATAAAGACATAAAAACCAAAACAAGCCTTCTTTTCACAACGCATTAGTCTCGAATGGCGTACTCTAACCTCCAATCGAAAACCTGTATTTCGGATTTCAACTGACATGGAATAAATGCTACTTTCAGGTCCGAAGAGATCGTGGCAATCGTGCCCGCTTTCCCCAATACGTGTCTTATCCTTGTTTCGCCAAACTTACTTTAGTTCAAGTTTACTATGAAGCGGTACATGTGGAAATTTCACTATCTTCACAAAATTCAAATTTGTAAGTAAAACTTTTGAAATTCTAAAGCCACTACCCGTTACATATTCTGGAAAGGTAACATTCTTCATGGAATTTACGATTCTGTAAAGACAGTGTTTTAAAAAATAATGATTTATTGCAAAGTATGTATAAAGTACTATGTTGTAACCGTTTCTTTCGCAGATCTCCAGTTGAGAATTTTCGTTAACCCCATAGCGAGTAATGCTACACAGCTGATTGGTAAAATACGTAGTCTGTTGTATTTTGAGATCTATTATCAACCAGATCCTGTGTTAAGGGAGGTTAATTGAAACCGGCTTCTTTGGGCCAAGGAGCATCTTAAAAATAAAAATTAGTTTGATCTTTACGAGGATGCCAAGACCCGAGAGTTAATTCAAATATATTTTTTTGATTGAGCTAGTCTATGCACCGACTAGCAATTTAGCAGGAAACGAGAGTACAGACGGACTGACAAACAGACCAACAAACTGGCAGACCTACATCATCAAGATTTTGTTTGATTCGGATTCCTGGTGCCTCAAAACGTGATTTCCGTCATAAAGGTGGGGATTTGGGGGGGGGGGCATTTTTTACGCCAATGCAATACCAAAGAATATTACTCTTTGGCAATACCTTACCTTGGTGAAAATGATAACATTACCGATTTTTATAAGGGACGTTTTATTTTGTCAAGAGATTGAAAATCCCCCTAAACACGTCTGCTACTAAAGAAGGAAGCACGCGTATCGCGTAACATTACCGATCGATACCTCTCAAAGCAAAGGCCATTAGCCAAAGCTCTCTGAGCATACATAAAATGATATCGATTGTTAAATACAAAGCTACAAATCGGCGAATCCACGCTTTCGACTAGTCAAAAAAATTTCACGATTCGTAATGTGTTTTATTCTGACTGAATCATTAATTCATTGAAGTGCTGTACAATTAGACGTGGGAAAAACAGCTGAACCACAAACCGTAACATTTCCCACCCTACAGAGTTATTTGGTGCCATTACAGTATAGAGGGTGTAATTAATTAGCAACTTTAAACACTTCTCGTTAATATACTGCGTGATACTGGGTAAGGGTGAGAGATACCTTTGATGTACTTGACTGGCACGTCTGCTATCTGCAAAGTCGGGAGGAACGGGTAAAGTTTGCATTAACTCCGGATCGTCACACGTGGAATCTCGTCGGAAATCAGGCATAGGCGAAAGCGTCGCCAAACGTGTTGTTATAATTGACGAGGTCTGGCTTGACGGCGTGGGACACAAACTCACTTCCGAACTTGAGGCCGATTCGATAGTTGACAAAACTTTCAAACAATCCATCTTATTCCCATTATCTGTCTTATCAAGCTCGCTCGTGACTGAAACTTCGATACTTGTAGTTGTCAGTAGAGTTTGCTTATTTTGTTCGTCAACTGCTTGCTCGGTGTGTTCCACTAAACTTCGTATTGCACGTTTTAAGCTGTTTGCCCTCATCAAAAGTGCCTCTTTTTCGCGTTCCACAAATCTTGAAGTTCGCCTGTGCTTACGAAAGTTGAAATTGCTCAGTTCCTTTTCCACCTTTGCCTTGTCAAAGGATATTTCGCTTTCGGTGTCGTCCTTCGAAGTCTTCTGCGGATCGTCATCAAGCTCTAATCTAGTAATATCTAATTGTTCGCTCGTTAAGGTTTGTAATAACTGTTCTAGTTTTTGTTGTAAAATATCACATTTTTTGCTTAACTGCTCGTCCCCCTTGATCAAGGAGCTTTCCGATACTTGAGTTGCAAAGTCTTTTACGGTTTCGCAAAGCCTTTTCGCCGAATTTAACACCGTCGATGTATCATCTGATTGTAAAATGTTTTGTAAGTGTAGAATTAAATTGTCTTCGTACTGAGATATTTGGCTATGCAATTGACCTTCCGGTTGAGTCATATCTAAGGATAATTTAGGCATGGCGATTGTGCGTTCAAACGTCATAACGCTCCAACGATCCAATATCTTTGTACTAGCCTTCTCGTATTTCTCTAAAAGTTGCGGTAGATGGGTATCATCGTCGCAAGATGATCCCCAACCAAGTACTCGTGCTAAATCGTTTCCGGTTCCTAATGGTAAGACGGCGACTTGGCATTGTTTCTGCAATTACTCAAATCAAAAAAGCCGCGTGGAGCTCGTGGTCGACTTACATGCATATCTAACTTATCTATTTCGGATAACACCCAACCTACTGAACCATCTCCACTACAAACTAATATACGGAATGGATCGAAATGTCTAAAAAGTCGTAAACCCAATCTTGGCCCCGTTGAAATGAGATCAAAAACTTGTGCAGGATTTAATAATTGTTTAAAACGACGTAAAAACTTTACACCTTGATTATCACCTGAATAATTGGGCGTTAGCACCATCGCGAACAAGTGGTGCGGGTGACTTACCCGATTTGGAATTAACGAAAACTAATAGCGGGGAGGAGGCTTGAGGTCGTACTACTTCCCACGCTTCATCCGACACAGAATGTAACGACGTAGGTGGAACTACACTAACTCTAGCGGGACCTAATGGGCACGTGGAAGCTAGGGTAGGTCTGCATTGCGTATGCACGGTTGCCCGACACCATAAGCACCTCCAGTCTTGTAGTCTGAAAATAGTTGTATAGTATAGGTACTTCCTTTAGTAGTAGTAGTACCTCAAAACAGATCCGCAGGTTTTATCACACACTATACATTTGGCTGACACTGGTAAATTTCCTTCCATCCACTGGTGTGGCATTGTGATATTCTGAAATTTAAGTGTTATTGTTTATTACGAATTAAAACAGAAAAATAGTACGTGGATTAGCTTTATTGAACGCACGGTATATGGATGAAATTAATCGGGCGATTCATTACCAAAAACCGTAACTTCTACACCTAATTTATATTACAGGTGACAAGGAAGTTTAGAAGGAATTGTTTTAATGCGTAACAACCGCCGATAGTAAACAAAAACAATTTATCAGTTTTGTAACCGTTCCCGTGGGGATATTTATATTATTGCTACACCACACGAAAGCTATCATTGGAAGACGAGAGAACATTAATATTTTGTGATTTCTATTCCGTTTATTTCTCATGAGTCATGACTTTCCCAATGTTGAAAATGAGGATTGAAACGACGAGGTCGCCGTCGTGTAAATATACAGGGTGAGTTTTATCCGATGTTTAGTACCTATGCGGATCTCGTAAATCGTAAGAGATACAAAGTCGCTTAAATGGGCAAAGAATAGCAGAATTTTATGTCGATTAAGTTCTCCTTTCGGGGTTTCTTCTAACTGCACAAATAACTGCGTTACCTATGGTCAAAAAACCGAAAAATGTCATTTTTGAAAATGCACTGGCGTTCATTTATGTATTTTAAAAGATATCAACAAATAGTTTTAACAAACCCTTAGTGATTTTTTCTCAGCTTTCTGATAGTTGTACTAAAACAACATTTTTTATCACTTTCTTATTTCTTATGGGCGCCATATTGGATTTTATGTCATTCGGTAGAGAAAAAATTACAAAATCAGCGATACTAAACACTTAATATTTCATTTGGGAATCAACCTTGCATTTTTGCTTCGAATTTTGCAGTGTATTTCTTATGGCCGTGTCGATGGTGACTATGCGAGACAATAAACAAATGAATTTGTCTCGAATGACATAAAAATACAATATGGCGTCCATAAGAAATAAGAAAGTCGATGTAACTTACTCGGAACTCACAAGTGATAAAAATTTTATTTTAGCATCATTAAAAAGCTGAGAAAAAATTACAAAATCTTTGAAAATAAATGCACCCCGGCTCATTTTTGAATATGACATTTTTCGATTTTTTCACCATAACTTCGTTTGTAGAGCTACAAGAAACTCTGAAAGGCAAACTTAATCTACATAAAATCTCCAATTCTTTGCCCATTTAAGGGACCTTTTATCTTTTACGGTTTACGAGATACCCATACTAAATATCGGAAAAAATTCATCCTTTATAAGAGACCTTTCGCTTGATCCGAAAATTGCAATCAACAATGGATATTATCTGGACTACTGAATTTTGAATTTCAACCCTGCCAATTACGTAAACATAATTACCGGTAGCTAATTAGATACGTTGCAACAAACGGTGTCTGATTAGGCTGTGTTTAATGTTATTGGAAGCGCGCTAATTCGTTTTCTGGATTTTTATCCCGTCAAGGAGTTAAGCAATTCATTAAAGAATTTTAGTGTTCGAGCGCTTTCATACTAGTTCGTTAGGCGAGCCGGATTTTCCCTAGGATTTTCCAACCTTCTCTTTCCGCATCTTGGAAATTTTATAAAAGGATCTTCCGTTTGCCGTAATTCTGTTTTAGACTGTTTGCCAGTGAGCGTGATCGTTTTCTATTTGATTAACTTGTTGCAACTGTTCCGAAACCGCTGACCTTGGTCAGGAAACAACTCCGGGTTGCGCGCGAGGTTACAGTACGGTAAATTTGATCAATGGTCCAAAAAACATGACGTAAAGCGTTCTGCGAAAAAAACAGAAGGCGCTACAATAGGGCTAGAGTTAAAAAAATCCCTAGAAGCGTTGGAAAAGGTTGAGAACACTCTTAAGTCTAAAGGAGTTTAGAGAGCCATTTCTAGAAATTAATAGGTTGAATAGGTTCATATCAAACCCTAGAAATTACTTAAAAGCTATGACAAGCGAATCAAAAGCTTTGAGCTAAAGAGTAGTGGAAGGGATCTAAACCGCTGTGGGACGGCAGTTGCGGGCTTTGGAAAGGCATTATCACACTGAGTAAAATGCCTGTGAGACACTTTGATTGCCAAAAACCATATGTGTGCTCCCTAAAGCTCAAAATGAGGTGGAAGTTAGGGAGGTTTGTGGTACTGGGCGTAAATAATAACATTTCTAACGGTTTTCTTAGGACGATAGGCGATTCCACGATGTTGTGTTCTTAGCATGATGGCTCTGCTAAGGCTAACTACTCTGTCTGAATGTACTAGTTTGAAGACCAATAAACTGTTGAATGATATGGAGCCATCCAGATGTGCTGTGTAGGTCAGTAAACCCTTGAATGATTGGGAGAATTAATTCCGCCTTTCAAAACTCCAAGAAAGTGTCTCTGGTTATAGTTTTAGGCCTTATCGGAATGCAGGGCCACTCTTCCACTATAGCTTGGCGTGCGGCATGTTTGTTTCCGTTTGATTCTACAAAGGACGTACTGCAGGAAAGAGAAAGAAAATCATGCCCTAATTACATGTGTATCAAACGCCGTTTAAAGGGTACCCAAACTCTAAGTGTACTGAAAAGTCGCAGCAGGATCTATTCATCACCACTATGTGTATTAGTACAATATCCCCCCCCCCTTTTCAAGTTAAAACGAGATCCTTTTCATGGAACTCTAAACTCGAAAGGGTTGGGCGAGATAACACAGGTTCTTTACGATTTAAACTTAAATTTCGCTAAGGATGCCCATTGTTATATGTTTGAAGGTAGAGTCTATACAGGGTGCTCAAAGAATAGTCTTGATAATTCAAAATATTTTAGTAAATTTACATGTGTGAAGAAGTGTGTAGTTTCTAGTTTAGCGTCACTGGGGTTGATATGCGCAGTGACTGGGTGACAAATATAAGCTTACAAGTGTAATTCGGGGAGTACAGCGAGTTCCGATTTGCTCTTAAAAATGCTTTACTTAGTTACCACTTAACTACTAGGCGCCGTTTTGAAAGGACGTAATTAATTCAAAAACCATAGGTAGGGATTGCTCCGGAGTTTAGGAGATTAAGTCTTCGATTAAGAAGGATTACACACGACGGTCGCCGCGAACAAATCCATTTGAGAGTAGGCTGTTTTTGGCACTCGGATTCTTTACTGTTAAAGAACACGTTTAAAAACTGATGCTTTGGAATCCTTTGAGCTAAAGATTAATCATTACTAATACTTTTTTTTAATTAAACTCTCGAACTTCCTAACGTTAATTTGAACCAAGATTGTTTTACCAAAATTATTTACTGACCCACGGACATAAACATATTTCGTGTTTTCAAATGCTAATCTTAATGAGAAATGTTCCTTTCCTTTTTAATTGAGACTTACACTTGAATTTGATTTCCAATTCCTTCGATAGTAAGGCAATAAATACTTCAACGTGATAAAAAAACACGAATATATTGAGATCCATATCACTTACATTTTTCCTAACTTGATTTTCTATCCCAAAAGAAATCGTGGCTACGTAGTTTCCTAATGACCCTTATTCACCCACCCAACTCCCAAGAAGAAGTGAAAGATACACTTGACTTTGTCTCACAAGAAAATACTTTAACCTACTAAAATTTACATGGGCAATCTCACTGACTATGTAAATCGAAATTTGAACGGGAATTAAATGAGAAAAAAAAACATTCTTGTCAATGGGTTCGTCAATAATAACATTTTTTTACAGGGTACCCTAAAGCTTTTATGAGACAATTTACACGAATTAGTACCGTTTAATACTTATTAATTCGCCGTGGTTTACTTTTCTTTCTTTCTACCGTATGTAACGATTTATTTTCTCCATTACCAAGCATTATTATTATTTAAGGCATTACGTTTTGATAGATGGGTCCACCTATGGATGGAATTTAACCACGCAATTTCGCGGGGCAGAACCGTCAGTGCCTTGATTTTTGAGTGTCGATTGCATGTCCGTGTCCTTCGTAAACCGCATCCAAATACATGTTGATTTAAAAAACAGCTGAAAGCGTAAAATAGAACGCATGGAATTCTAATTGCCGTCGTCCGAATTAAATTGATCTCTGGCGATTGAATCCTTAATTTGAGAATCCCGAAGTAATAGTTTGCACGGGATCTTGCCTAGTGGAGATTATATGCGTTCTTCCCTTTAGATCTAAGTACCGCTACATTGCATTTCGTTTATTGAACGTGTACCTTCTTTTGATATACCGTGTTTCCCAGGGAGAACGCACCCTAGGAAAACAGAATTAATGTATTTTTTCGCGAAGGATCCACCTCTTATCGAAGAGGTAGGAAAATTTTATGTCATGAAAGAAGGGGGGTCACCTTTGATTTCGTTTGGGGTTCAAGTTCCAGACACGTTTTACGTTACATACTAATTCTTGTTCGACGCACACTTGAGTTCTAAATGCGGCCCAAAACCAAATACCAAACAAATCTACTTATGCTTTGAACCACTTTTGGTCCCATTCCGAGTTCATTCCTGTATATCTTTTCTAGTTAAATTGACACCCATAAATGGCAGACCTAACGAATTACCGGATATACAGGGCCATAATCTGCTTTAAATGTGCAACCCTGCTTTTTTTTAAAGCTTTTCACTGAACTTCTACTGCGTATTTCCCAATAAACACTTTTGGTCAAGTACAACTCGTCAAAATAATATTATTTATGGCCCCACGTCTGACCTACCGAAGCCAAAACATCCATAACCTTACTTACCCCATCTGCTTCTTCGATTATATCTTTCCCTACCGACGACAGTGTGGTCCACTTGCAGTTGTTGATTGCTTTCGCAGCACATCTCTTATGAACCTTGCATTTGCATACTTCGCAGCTTAATCCGTGACTAGTTACGCCGTGCAGTGCTTCTCTACATACGTTACAATACGTAGGGCGTGCGTGGGAGGTGGCATACCTGCAAGTAGAAACGGTTATGGCACTATCTTCCTTGCGCAAACGGAAAGTTTTACCAATGGTGATAGCCGGATAAAAAATCCGGCTGATCCGGCTCGTGAAAGCGACGTTGCGAAGCGGCAGTGAGTGCGGCGAGCCATTCCTCCATTTCCCTACGCGATTCGGCACAAAGCACCAACGAACGAAATGGAGTTATCACCTGAAAGAAAAGCAATTGTTGTTGAAAATGCAGGGAGATAATCAAGCTGGTCTTTAAACGGTACATGTCAAAATTATTAATGAATCACCAAGTTGGAAATCGAACCTGGTGTTTGAGAACGGTTTGAAACCAAACGAGGGTCGAGCAGGATTTATGAATGTTTAATATAACTGTCTGACGTCCCGGGAGAGGTAACACATCAATTGCGAAGGAAACTTGGGAAGCTGGTAATTTCTCTATTTCAGTCAGTACGAAACATCAAAACAAAAAGTAACGCCGAAGAATAATCAATTTCTAAAATGCAGTGCCACATTTATAAATGACGAGAATTTGTCTCAGCCTACGATGCTTTCATTACCCCATCCATTATCCCAATGACTATCTATCTCAACTTTCCGTTTTCGTAACAGTGCGTACTACTCCGCATTAACCATTATAATTATATACTGATAGATAGTAATTCACTAATGAAAAGTAACATGGAACATTTTTATTTTCCAATATAAATAATTGATTTTACGGCGAACGTCAGGGCGAATGTGATATAGGTATATTTTTTATCTATCTATTTTCAGGCCGAAAAGAAAAACGATCGGAAAGGGAAACATGCGTTTGGCAGCTCGATGATTATAGTATGTTGAGGTGCAATTCCAGTTTTCAATTTTGTTTCTTTATAAAGACGAGCACTTTCGTTTCAGAGTAGGTACATTTTACGAAATTAATACCTATCCAATAACACCAAATCGGCGGAAGGTAGTGAGTTTGTGGTAAGTACCTATACATATTGAGAGGGAATTTACATTTATATTGAGTTTGGGGCTGATACGGCTTTAATCTCAAACTTATAATTTATTCGGGTATAAATACTTTAAATGTTTCAGCAAAATTCGTATCTATTAATGCATCCGTTTGTAATACGCATTATTAATAAAGGAGACACTAATTGTATTCAGAGAGAGTGTCGTAATAATCTCATAAGTAGCTCCAAACTCAGTTGATAAAGCCACCATTTTCAGGTGTGCTACATTTATAAACTTTAGAAAATTTTCTAGAGCGATATCAAGGCGACATCACGTCACCATCAAGTAAATCAAAAATTAATAACCGGCGATAAAGAATATGATATTAAAATTCGAGATCTCAGAGCAAAAGAGAATAAATAGCAAAATGAATTGTCTTTAGTTTCAATCCTAACGTTGATGTCGAAGTAATAAATAGTGAAATCCGTGCTCGTGTTATAAATGTGTCATAAACTTACCTGTCACCGCAAGTAAGGGATAAATATTAAATTGTTGTAAATAAATCTATTTAAGCACAGTTATAAATTTAGTTTATCGTTAATAATGTAATGTACTGTGCTGAGTTGACCTCAAGGATGAAAAAGGGCGAAGATAGTTTGTTGGTAGACCAATAAATAAATAACATATGTAACGTTATTTTATTACGAATTGATATTACCGATTTGTCCCGCTTAAGTAACTATTTGAATTGTGCGCTTATTTGATATTCTTAGGCCATCTAGGTATTTAAGTTGTAATCCACTAGTTTAGATGTAAGTTAATTTCTGTAGAAAATGTATTATTATCTTAGTATAGGTATCTTTCGTTTAGTTAATTCTTTTGCCGTTAGAGGCCGTTCTAGTGTTAGAGGTTTCTTTTACATAGTTCTTTGTCTTGTCATTAGAGTCACGCCTTGTACCTTTTTTATCTTGTTCGCGCAGTTATATTTCTTTTCCAGGCAGTGAAGTTTTAGCTTTCGCACTGAGTACACGCAAATCATCTCGAGACGCTATTACTTTTGTGATTTCGTGTCTACCGTAAGTGATTTATTGTTTTGACTTTACCATATCCATCTTTGGAGTGGTTTCTCTTTCTTTCTCTGATGTCTGTGGTGACTCCATTGAAACGTTTTTACGGATCTGTATTGCTGTGGCCCCACGTTGGGCGCCAATTAAAAATGCTGTGTCCGTAGGCCAAAAAGACCGTACACAAAACACCTATACAAACCTAGCTAGCTCAAACCTTTATCTTCCTCGGAACAAAACTTCTCCCCAGCATAGAGGAGGAATTCGACTCTTTTCTCAGTTAAACCATTAATTTCTACCAGATAGTGGGTTAGACCAAATACCTTAAATTCCAAATCGATCTTAAGAATTTTGATTAAATAAAATGGACCTTGGGCCAGTATCCAAATAAAACAGTAAATTAAAGGAAATGAAATCGTTCGAATGACATACACAGCAATTATTGTGAAAATTACAAAATTCAAATTTAATTGTCCCACACACAATGAAAATATTACAAGAGACACAAACAATTATTACAAAGAAAAAAAACTAAAATTAAGACTTAATTTTACTTACATTCGGTACAAGTCCAAAACTGCTAATCCCAAATACGGTACACAAAGAAAAAAACAACAAAATTCAAAATTACACAAAAAAAAACACTTAAGTCGGCGCCGACCACCCCTAAGTGACGCAGTTTACTGAAGGTCCAAACTTCCAAAACTGCCGAAACACAAACCTGCCGCAACGCGGCTTGCCACTCCGTAAAACGGAAACTCCACCAACTTCCAAAACTGGCTGGCCTCTACACAATCCAAACTACTGCGGTAACTCGCCGAAGCGAAATAAACAATCTTCACTCAACTCAAAAACTGCCCTAACTGGCAACAAAACTGACGATTAAAACTTCACAACTCCAATCAAATTTCAAACTTCTGCAGACGTGGATCTGCTCTCAACTTGGCAAAAGGCGATTTAAATTTCAAACAAACGTAGTTCTGCGTTGACCGTGGCAAAAAGCCCTTCCACTTCTCAGTCCGTTCTATTTAAGGTGGAAACCCTTCTTCCAAATTACAAATTAAAACAGCCAATGATAAGCAGTTGACAATAGAAAATTTCCCCCCTAACGCACGTTAAACCAGAGGTATAGAAATTATTTTTATAATCAATTTTTAACCGACATTAAGAGATAACACAAAATTAAAATACTAGGAAAAATAGAATTTTCTGTCTTTTAAATACAAAAAAAGGCGATAAATAACATCCACCTGTCAATTAAATCAAGCGTTTACAATGATATCACTTATAAAATTCTCAGAAATGAACATTTTTCTTAAAACAGAAAATTAGTATTGCAATTCAAAGAGGGAATGCAAGTTGCATTATGGGAACTTTCAACAATTCTTTCAGGCTAGAAGAAATTTTTTATTTACTTTAAATATTGTTATTGAAATTATTTGTGAAATGCGTTTTAAATTAAATTAACACACAATAAAATTAAAGATGAGATTAAAATGTAAACAAGAAAGCCTTGACCTCTTTCTCTTAACAATAATTTCTGTTGAAGTACTTAACCAACGACACAAAACAAAAATTTAAATTAGGAAACCGCCCTTGTCCATCCTAGTTAAGAATCCCAAAATTTCGTCCTGCCAGACGAAATAACACAGCAGTATGTATGAACAATAAGAAGTATGTTACATTATTATTATGCAGCATTATTATTATTACGTATATTATTTTTTTAGGGCTATACCTTCACTCAGTAGTCAAACCTTAAAGGTTTCTCCTTGTTTCCCTTACGATTACCTTTTACGTTGACCTACCTGGATTTTACTTACAACCCATGCAGTACGTGGATTAGATTGCAATTTTTATACAGGAAATAAACAACTCAATCCCTCAAAGTTTTTTCGAATTGCAATTTTTACTTGAACGCGTCATTTTAACAAGATTGACAGTGGCGAATAACGCGGTAGCTGTTTCTACATTGCCGACTTGGCAAATTTCAGCGCCATTTCAGTGAAACCAAACAGCATATTCTACCTACACGGCCTACTTTAAGTTTATACCTGGAGATTTCAAGATAGTTCCAATAACTGCAATATACGAAACCTTGTTGTAAATTTCTTCGATATGTCTGATTTTACTCACATTAGCTGTGTCGTTGCTGAAGAATATATTTATCGAGATCCGGTTTGAGCTACATTACTGACGATTACTTTTGTGTGACTCCGAAAATTCATAGGCATTTCCACGTTTCATATCCTTGGTTTACCGATATTTGCTACTGTTGCTTTGTAAAAAAGTTATTGAAGTTACCGACACTTGATCCGAGATCTATATCTATAATTTTTACTTATTTATTTATGTGTTTACTCCGAAGAACTAGCTCATTTATATTGTTTATGTTTTGAATTGATTAAATCATTCAAATTATTGATTCCTAGTGAGTATTAATTGCAGCTTTGATATCCGATGGCCTCCGTGTCAGACGTTAGTTGCTGTTTTGCAATATTTTATGTCCTGCGCGATTCACTACCTCTTTCATTTGTTTGTGTATGTTATTGTCTGTTACAGATTTGCAGAACGCGCTTTTTTGAATTCAGAGGGCCGCTACGTCCAGAATTCAGAAGTAAATTTTGTTATTTTCGACGACTCCTTGATTTAACTCTTGATTACATACTGGTTTTTGATTGCGGAAGATTCATTGGACAGTTATAGTCCTGTTGTTTTCAGCGGAAGCCTGTTTTGATAGTAATTTTTTCTCTGACTACGTGCTGATCCGCTTTTTACTAAAAATTAATTTAAATCTAAATATTGACATTGGAGATCGTAGCCTTTTAGTGAAATCGGGTGCCCGTCACTGCACTGCACTGCATTTAGAGAAAAAACAACTGCTAAAAAACGAATGAGAAATAAGGATACCTTATTTATTAAGAATCTTACCTGGAAGCTATGGTTAACGTTTTTAATAGAGCACTCGGCTAGGCACAGGTCGGTGAGTTCGATTTCATCGAATATCACAGCCTGTAAAAGAAAAACGAGATTAGGCAATGTATGAAAAGGTAGCACAGTCATTTACAAAAAAAACAGTTACATTTATTTTTTTCGCAAGGATTTCAATTATTGAGAAGAAGACGGTGCCATTGCTGAATGGGCTCTATAAAGACCGTATGATACAGTGGTGTTATTTTCTATTTGTAGTTAGAAGATCCGCTATGTTTTAACCTAATGCGTTGGATTGGTAAAAATTAACCTAAAAACAAAAGTGACTTCATCGCCTTGATGAATGGTAATGGTAATGTAATCATAGCAGAATTTACCAATTCGCTAAACTCAAAGATAATTTTTTGGAAAAAAAACATCGATCATACGATCACACTGCGATTCGGGATGACACCTTGTAGATTTAAAATGAACTTGTGCATAAAGGCCGATTCACACTGACGTGATCGATAATGTGAATCGGCCTTTAGTAACCGTAATCTTTCCTGGAGCCGAACGGCTATTACGATATTGGGGAAATCCTACAGATATAGATAGAGCATCCCAAGCTCTAAGGTTGTAGGTGAACGCAAGAATGTGCCTGCGTGCACTTATTTTGATGCACTTATATTTAGTTAGTTAGTATATCGTCCCTTTTCGGATCATCCTATTTTACTGTTACTATTATTACTTATTTAAATGGACAAACCACAAAATGGCCGGTTGTTGAAGCACCAATCAAGCATTATACCATTTGGATCCGTTGCACCGAATACAATGTTCCTAACAGTTTACTTACTCGTAATAAATGCAACTACGCAAAGCGATTTGGAAATTTGAAGCAATTAAAATGAGCTTTTAAACTTTGAAATGATATGAATTAATAATAGGTAAACTGTTTTTAATTAATAATTCAAGAACAATAAATGCCATAACGATCTAAAACGAGGATCTGAATAAATTATTAACATGAAGTATTAGATATAATCGATGCCAAAAGTATATTACTATTCTGCCGTTATATTGACCTAATAAATAATGAACTCCCTCATGAATTGGTGATGAGAATTCAAACGCTTTAAACACGATCCACGGAAAATAAACTGAAACAAAGGCGACGCCAATTTTACAGGTGTCAACTTACAAATTTAGATGACCCTTTCATGGATAAATAAAAACCGTCGAGAGCTAGGGACGATAAAATATTAATGCAGTATACGCAAAAACAAGCGACCCCAACTCAACTTACCATAATCTTATACCTTTTCAAGGACCGTAAGTCTTCGATAATCCACTTTTAAGATACCCAGGATGAGAACGCGTTTCCCAAACTTTACCTTTATCAAACAGAAAATTAGATGTTCGACATATAGGACAACGGAAGGCCGATTTGGTCCTCTACTATCTTGAATATATTAGTAGGGCTTTTAAAAGGAGTAGGTATCTCCCTCCATAACCAAACCTCTTAGGAAGACAAGGAAACAACATTGGAACGTGTCTAATGTAATTATTCTTCCACATTAAATGCTAATTGGCACATGATTATATTATCACGGAGGTACAGTATAGATTAAGAAATATTCCTTGTACGTTTACATGAAAAACCGTTTTTTTCTCTTTCTATCTTTCAATAATTTCCTTAATCTTTGCCTGTCTGTCCCTCCGCCCATCTAAATATCTATGAGAATAGGTCTAAATAACTTGTGGATATTCAATAGTTGAATATCATGCATTTCCAGTGCCTCCAACAAGATCGATGCAGAAGACGTCATTTTTAAACACCAGTTGTTTTAAAAACTCCACTAAAACCATTCCGACCAAAAGGGTAAGACAGCCGCCTCAATGTTTCAGGCGGAAATTCCAGAGAAAAAGTATTTCACACGATTCTGGAAAATCGCTTAACATAGCAATCCAAGACGGGGTCTTTTCTTTCGCGACGGTTCGAGAGCGTGACCTTTTCTTTATCTTAAATTTCAGAGTAGTCAGCCTGTTTATGTGAAAACGCAATTCGTCGGTATCGAAATAAAGTGTGCAAAATAGAATATTTAAATTATTACATCATCAAGTGAAGTAGTAAATCTTAAAACGGTCTGTGCGTATTCAGAGAAAGTTAGTACGAATGTTGAGCCAACCAGGCAATTGTTGCATGGTGAAGCCTTTCGACAAGGTTTGGCAGTTATTCAAAGTAACTCGCTATACCGTCGGAAAATCCAAAAATCTAATTCGACATGTCAGTACAGTTTAATAAAAAAAGAATGAATTTTCCTGAGGCTGTCAGTTTTTTGGTGCGCCTGAATACCGCAAAATTGTTAATTATTCTTATTTAATTGTGTGTCGAACGCCTGAGTGCGTGGTAAGTGTAAAAACGCGCTCTGAATACCTCATCTTGTTCCAGCGTTCTTGTTTGATTTTTCTTTAGTTAGCTTAGAACGCATGGAATTTTAATTGCCATCATCCATATTTTATTAATCTCTAGCAAATTGGATTCATTAAATTGTGGATTCTGGAATCATTAGTGAACATATTCACCTCCGTAGAGACGATCTAATTTGCGTGTTATCTTCCTGATTGTACCGCCAAGTACCGCCATCTGTGATTTCCCATAAGCAGAGGTATGTACATTTATGGCATCCACGAAGAGGGTTACCTTTGATTTTTTTTAGGGTTGGAGTTCCGACTCGATCTTTTAGTTATTAATTTGGTTCAAACTCAAATTTAATTCACTGTAAGGACTAGCTCGAGCTTCAGAGACGCTTTATTTACCGTTCTGTTGACGTACGACTATGCAACCTTGGCTAAAATTCACCGTTGCCTCCGATTACGAGGAGCTAGAATCAATTATTCCTATACCGAGCTCTGCGGCTTGGGATCTTTTCTTTTGACTACTTGCAAGTTTTGGATGCGAGAACTGAGGTCACTTCTTGGGCGTCGCCGTATAATTAATGCAAGGTAAAAGTTGCCTTATATGTTTAATTTGTACTTGGCCCATTTTATCCGGAATTCCAATTTATTTATGGAAACTTGTTTTAAGATTCAGCAATCGATCCTTCTTGACTGTCGGCTATGTTAAACTTGGGGAATTTCAATCGTATATTGAAGTTAGTAAGATTTTTGTGTAACGCAAGTTATAATTTTGAGTCCTTAGGGGAGTATTTTGAATATTTGTGTGTTACATTGTGAAGAGAATTTTTATTTTTGCCATTTATTTGAATAAACCAGTATTTCTTTTGGTACCTACATTGACTTTTACTGTTACAACCCTCGTATCTTCTCATTTTCATACGGGGAGAGTTAAGTTGCCCAAACGTTATACCGCTCAATTAACATAACATAACAGACTTTGCACATACATGTGTCTAGTACTTACGCGTTTTTAATTTATTAAAAAATGTTTCCTTGAATTTCATTCACTCATTGAATACATATAACAACCCTTAAATTACTGACAAAAGTTTACAATTTGCAATAAAAAGAACTAACAATTACAATGACCATTGAATAAAATCCCAAAATTCTGTGCCCACTTTTCCTATTAATTTAGCTTCGTAGATTCCAAAACGTCTCGTACTGGACCTCTGAATCAAAAGTTATAGGCAAAAAACCAAATTCGAAAAAACATTCAAGGGGCTTTAACTTTTGATCTACTCACCCAATCTTCAAACTGTTTGAAGTTATGGATTC
Organism: Photinus pyralis; assembly: GCF_008802855.1. Taxonomy (NCBI): domain Eukaryota; kingdom Metazoa; phylum Arthropoda; class Insecta; order Coleoptera; family Lampyridae; genus Photinus; species Photinus pyralis. The sequence continues at coordinate 19,309,995 of NW_022170596.1, forward strand.
TACAGGCCAAAATCTATAAGAAAATGTTTTTCCGGTTGATTTCAGACAATTCATTTTCCGGCTCAAAATATAGCCAAAACTATAAAGGATGAGGATCCTTAATAGATCAGGTCTTTTATATATAAATAAAAAACATCTTATGGATTATTGTATTTATTATTTATTATTGATTAACCTTAATTATCATTTGTGAAACGGGGCATTAATTCAGTTAGAAAGAGCTCAGTTTGAAGGTAAATTTAATTAATTAAGTTTCCAATTGGGTTGAAAAATTAGATTTAAAAGTTCAATTGAGTTTGTAAAAGAGTGGTTTCATCTCTCTCACTTTGTTTAAATCCTAACAAAATTAGATTTAAGCTAGGAATCAGTGGACTAAAATAGAGAAAATGCATGTTCTAATACCGATATAATACGTAATTACATTTTAATGGGGAAGCTTGTTAAAGGAGGAAACACCAAGAGTGTCTTATTTATTGTAACAAGTGGAAGCACATCGAAAAAATTAAACCTCTTCAGCATTTTTTTTTTTTCAAAGAAAGATTAGGTTTATTTGCCTGATGTTAGTTTAATAAAGTGACCACAGTTTTGGGCAGAAAAATTTAACTTTACGGTAAACTATCAAACTTTAAATAAAAAGTTTTCCTAAAAAGTAACATCTAATGACAGTTCTACCCTTATTTCATACTCGAACGTCTATCCTAAATATTATATCTAGTAGTTTTATTGTTCGAACTGTGCAACTGTGTACTGAACAGGAAATTAGAAACGGTCGACGTTACGTCCCGCTGGCACTTTTAAAGAAAAAAACGACGAGAAAGATTTTCCAGTGATAAGTTGCGAGCGAATTATAAAAATGAAAAATGGAGTAACTAAATTGGTTTTACCTGGGCCCCTAACTTATAAAAATAATTAAATTGAATTCATTTGAGTTTCTTGTAAACACGTTTAAGGGTACTTTAAGTTTCGCAGTAATAGCAGATCGAAATCTTTACTAACTTCGCTAACATAGCTCATCTCAAGCTGTACTTCATCTCGTTCCCATTTAGGCGATGCAAAAACTTTTAAATCGAAATTTAAGAAGTAAGTGAAACACGAGGTTTCCTTTGAGTAACTTTAGAAGTATGTTCGATAACAACTTTGCGGTAAATTTTTATGTTTGATCATGCTTCCGAATTCTCGTAATGTAAAGATATCAAAAATATTCGAATTTCAAACAAAGCCGAGTTCGTATAGCAATTTAACCGCAGGGCATACAGGCGTACTTACACAAAGCATTTAAAACACAGGTGCACGAATATTTAAATATAAATTATCCAACAAATAACGAAACAAATTTGCTCGTTTCTATTTATTACAGCGAAATTATACCTTCATTCATTAATGTGTTAATCACTGTAATTCCCCATAATGTCAAATGTGATTGGCAGCTAATAATTCGTTTGCACTTGTCCATATTGCCTTTCTACTTCAAACTATTCGAATGTGGTTTTCATATGAAATCCCATGGAAGTAATAACGCAGTTTCATTCATTTGATCAACCCATGTACACAGAGAAATGAGAGGGTAAGCTAACAACATGAATATTAATCCGAAATGAACGCTTTCGGTATACTTCCGGATGTTTTTTTATTCGGGTGTAGGTAATGGCTACGGAGAGGTTGCTACCCTCTTAATGGCATCCCTGTTCGCCTATTTGGTAGAGATACATAGTTTCCAAATTTTTAAGTTAATTAACTATAACCGTAAACATCCGGTTAATTAAAACCATGTTCAATACAGCTAGGCGTACAGCATAATCCAATTAGCTGGAAAATGGACTCCTTGAACGCTTTGTTCTTTAGAGATCTTGTTATTCTTTATTGCAATATTGAAGCAATTCTAAAATATAACTCCACAGTAATTCCATCGTAAGTTACACAAAGGGTAGTCTGCATTTCTTATCCATGTGGGATACCAGTCCGCTATTAAGGATGAGATGAATAAGTAAAGTGCATTGGATATTTTTAATTGTAAGATTTTCCCAGGATATCATAAAATTTCCCTCAAAGACCAACACCTAAATATTCAAGAGGAATTTCAAACAGGCAACACTGGGGTGAAAATGTGCTCACGCTAATAAGTGCTAAAAACTAAGTAGGTACCTACACAAATACTAAGAACTGATTTTCACAATTAACCAGATAATTCCCATGTATTAATGGTCGCACAAAATTGCAACGTATTGTTTTATTTTTTATTTGCAGCGTGTGTGTTTTTTTTTTGCTTACGTTGTGTACCTAATACTGGCGTTTGTCTATGAATAAGATCATGAGAAATCTGGACGTTGAAGAATTCAAAGTAGGTAGGTACAGAATGATATCTTTATTATTTCCATTTTAGGCGAATATTTTCGTGCGTCTTAATTAAAGTTTGTTTGACGATTTTGATTTGTTTATCTAGAATTATTCGTTACATTGTTTACTAGAATAAACATAATTATCTGGCCAGTAGGGATATTTCTTTGAGTTTTTTAAGGGAATAAACTATTATCCTAAAGGGATTTTAAGAATTTGTTTGATTTAATTGTTTAATTACAATAGATGTGCAACTTTATAGGTACATAGGTTCTTATTTCTCGTCTCTCTACCAAACTTATCTTTTCAAAAGACTCCTCTATTGAGGCTTGAAGTATTAAGTATTAAAGAGTGAGAGTATTGAATCTTGCATAGAGAAGAAAAAAAATTGAGAGTATTGAAAGCTTTTGAAGACTAAGAGCCTTAAGAGTTTTCAATAAAACCCTTGGAATTTTGGTGTTTTTAAAGCGGCAATTAAGAGCACCTTAAGGACTTTATTAGTCTTTACGGATTTCTACGATTCTTAATTTATTGTTTAAGAAACTTTAATAGTGTTCTAAGAGATCTTATTATTTTTTAATGGTCTCCCCATGAGTTTTTTTAAATAATTTCCACATCCTTTTAGTAACCTTCATGGCGTTTAAGGGTGTATACGAACTTGAAAACCCATTAAGGTTCTTTACGCGCTATACGTGCATTGCAAGGTCCTCTCATAACTTTAAGAGCTGTAGCGAGAACATTTAGGTTTGGATTCAAATTTTTTCCCACAGAAAATAAGTAAAGAGGAATACTTTCTCTAGTTAAAACAAGTTATCGCAGTTTCAATACGTCTCCAAGATTGATTAACGACCTTTAGAACCATCTAGCATTGGTAGTAAAAAAGACACTAACCAATAAAAATTTAGAGATCGCCATTTTGAAGATAATTGGCCATGTGTGTGTACGTGAAACGTTTTCTCAGTAATTAATGAAGAGATCAGCCAGATAGAATCTCTCAGCGAGTGAGGAGAGATCGCAAGTCACTTCAGTTAAAAAGGGAATTTTCGGTGTGAAAAATTGGAAGTAGATGATTTTGGAACGATAATTCGAATAACAAGAGCAGTTCGAAAAAGTCATCGTGTGATTAACCGGAGAAATTCAATTTTCATATACGCAAAGGATTAGTATCACGTGATAAACCAAAGAGGAACTTAAAATTCTTCAGTGTTAAGTTGCAAATCTAAATAAAAGAAAAACTCTCTTCGAATGCGAAATTAAATGTTCTGATCGAATGAGTCATCATTACACAATGAGAAACTGCGTCGGATTCGGGGCGTAGCAAAATCGACGGAGACCTTTAATTAAATAGTTCATAAGAGAGGCGAAAATACAACTAAAACTGTTGATATTTTCGACAATCAACTTAGGTCAATCGGTCTCGGAAATATTTTCGTGTGCAAATGCTTACTGAGGATTTTCTACAATTAGGTATACTAAATAGTGACAAAGTTCATTAAAATTCGTGTTCGCAAATCACCTTCTTGGAAATTAACAACTTACCAGTAAAAAAACCAAGACCGAAGTCGAGCCCATTGTAATCAAGAAAAAATTTCATTACCAGAAGACGGGGTTTTCAAATGCATTTTCTCTTAAAGAAATCACCTGATAACATTTATATTATATCCCTTCAGCTGTAGCTAGATGTTAAGATCAACCCATTCCATGAACGAAAAAATCGTAGGCAAGGGTTAGTTCTATTTATTGCTGTTTAGGATGTCAAAGGCAATATAGGATACCTAAGAAATAATGTAAAAAAGAATTTGCATAATATTTAACGTTGATTATTGGTTAATGTTTTTGTTACTACCAATCTCATATGGTTTTAGGGTCGTTATTCACTTTCCTACGCAACTTAAGGTTATATATTTTGCAGTTACCAAGCCAGTGCTTTTAACCGCGCCAAACTCGCAAATGCAACCTGCATATTTCTCATTTAAGATATGAAATTTGAGCTTACAGCTTACAATCGATGCGTCGGCTAAGCATCTAGAACCCATAAAATAAAAAAGAGTTACTGCAATTCAAATGATACAGAAAAGACGGACTTCATTTCAATTTGCAATCCTCTAAGTGACACATTGACCAAATTACTTAATTTCCCAAGTTCCTTACTCGGGGGTTTTCGGGGTTGCGAAGCCCAAACGTACCCTGAAAATTGCCCGGGAATACTTAGGCATAGTGATGTGGATTATAAAATAACGATTTGTAAATTACATAAAAAAACTGTTATATTACGCGAAACTTACAAGATGTGCCTTTATGCCTTTTATGAAATTTACGTAACTTACTTTTTTTATTTAAAGAACCGTAATGTTTGTAAAGTTACATAAATGTAATACTTATTTGATACATTTTGATCGGTATTACCACAGACCATCAACGGTACTACCAACGTAAACGATTGAATCTAGTTTGGTTTAATGAAGATGATACAGCATCTAATTCGAGATGGCGAAATACCTACTGCTTGGATATTTTATTTAATACACCAAAATATATCATTTAACAAGTGTTTTTGTTTTCAAACACTCATAAAATTCAAAAAGGTTTATGGAATATTAAAAAAAAACATAAATGACAGGGAATTTTACAAAAATATTTGTAAATTACGTAAAAAACATAAATTACTGGTAATTTTACTGTGATATTACGATTTTTTTAAAAAAATTGTAAGTTACATAAATTACATAAAATACCATAAAAAACATAAACAATTGGTAATTTTACACGTAATATTAGGGCACTTTAAAAAAACGTGTAATTTCATATCGCTCCTTTGGGCAAGGAAGTAGTAAATGTTTGTGGGAAGTTTTGAAAACGGTTTGTCCGTTTTCAGGAAAACCAGTTGTCGGCTTACTGGAAGTCTGCTGTCAGAGCAGCCACCGAAAAGTCAGTTCGAGTTATTGAGTTCAATTTACGAATGAAAAAGTTTCTGGGAGCTGTCAGTGAGTGTTTTTGTGTCTTTGTTAAGTGCACCTGATTATCGCAAACCTTTTACGACCTAATTATTTGGATTCCTAAAAAAAACTGTAAGTAATTTTAAAATTGATTGTTTTATTTATTGACCGCTTGCGTGCGAGGTATTATGTCCAGAAAAGTTTTTCTTCCCTGCAGGATTTTGTTTATTTGTGTCACGTGTTTTCGACTAAATGTTTGTCATTGTGAATCAATTAGTTGTTTATTGGAATCCTTTGTGCGACCCAGATAGAGTTTTCATGTCACATTTTTTTTATTGTTGCCGAAGATTTATTTCAGGTTTTGATTCAAATTTGTGTAATAAATTCTTTAGAATTTTCGGAAGTTGATCGAGGCCCTAAGTCTTTTAAATTGAGAAAAGACATGCCGGATGTGTACCAGGAGAGATGAGAATTGTAAGTTTCAATTTTGTTTTGTCTTGAACTAGCTGGTGAGTTGTTTTGTGGGTGGCGTAGTGTCCGCATCCATTTAACAAGTAATACGTAGAATAATTGTAGTTCAACGAATCCCAATAGATATCATTCCTTGTCAAAGTGTTTTTTTATTATATTAAATTATCGAACCGATAAAATTAAAAAGAATTCCACTCGAGGCAGTTCTGGCAATTTCAGTTAAATTCGCCCAAACGCCATCGATCGAGTTCTTAAAATTTTTTTACGAAATCGATTGTGATGACATAAGAAAAAGCCCCATTTGATATAATTCAATTTTCTACATTTCATCCCCAAAGCAACGTTTTTTTTTATAAATAGTTCGAGCTCAATCAGTAACCTTTTATTCGCGGTAGGTATCGCTCCAAAGTGATTTTTCCTATAGAAGTAAATTCGAATTAGTTCCTTTCAAGAGGGGCCTCTTTGAAAAGGAGATTATATTGAAAACGCCCTTCTCGTTATATTTTAAGTTTAGCGACTTGTGCCTTTTATGTAATGTTTCGTAATGCCTAGACATGCTGCCTTGAAGCTCCGGACCAAAAACGTATAGAAGAGTCTGTATTGTTTAAGAAACATCTCAGAAGCAAACGCTAACGAGAAATTTTCAAATTATAAAGCAAGCTCATATTAGCACGCGTTTTCGACGTAGAGAGATAAATACGACGGTATAGCGAAATGAAAAATTACGTGCACTGTTAAAAGAGCCCTTGACGTAATATTTAAGAGGTGAACATGAGCGAGAAATACGAGGTTCGAGGTAAATTTTCTCAAAACTACGCGAGCGGAAGTTCCTCTCTACGTAATTGTAGGTTTTCGACTCGCAACCCTTAAATCTGACGGGCGTTTTGTAACAACATATACCCGACTTTAATGGGGAATTGAATCCAATTTGCACAAAACAAATCATGCACCTAATTTAGTGTATCCGCCGATTGATAAACTATTCAAAATGCGTTAGCGAAATGTTTATCTTAAATTCAGCATGGGGGAAAAGGCAAAACTGAATAAATATACGCTCCGTTTCGAGGAATTTTGCTAATTTAGAATGTAGTGGTTTGGGTTATTCGGAATGTTTTTGTAAAGTTGCCACGGCTGCCCATCGCTTCATCCCCTTTTTGTTTATGATTATAAAATAAATGGGAATCAATTAAATATTGCTCACAATGAAACACGCTTGCTAGATCATGCATTCCTTCGAATCGCCAGGTCTGCTTAACTTCAGAAAACTAGAAATGGTGGCCGAAGGTTTTATGAACTTCCCTCTCACGCGCCTTTGGGACTTCGACTGTTTAAATTGCTCAAGTTTGCTGAAGAAACAACTTTTGGCATCTTTCAAACCTCAATTTATGACACACCGTGCATAAATGACCGCTCCCAGCTTTATTGAACACCCGGTATCTAGAGGTGCTTCGTTACGAATAGTGTTGTTCCGGAACTATTTATTTCAATTTTAGGAGTTAGAAATTGAAGGTTGAAAGTAGTGGTTTAATTGTAGAGCCGCCCGATCAGGAAAACAAGAGGTCGTATTCAATTGTTTCATTTGTAGCTGTTCCCATGGGAATCATGAAATTGCTTTTGTAGCGTTCGAAAGCTTTTGTCATGTAGAAAACTTGAAAAATTAATACTTTAAAATTTCAAGAGACCTTTTGCCTGAACTGTTAAATTCCAAGAAACAATGGGGGTTAATTATTAGAAGTATGAATTTAAACATTTCTTGTCCACCGTTGCTAATTAGAAGAGTTGCAGTAAACAACATCCGATTAAGTCATGAGTTAAAAAACCCCCATGAGGGGGCGGGAATTTTACAAAAGGGTAAGGCCGTTATTTAGGGATTTTTTTTGAGTTTTGCAAGTTACGTTCATAAGTACCGTAATTTTTGAGTTTTCTCCGAAATTTACTTTGGCAACAGTACCGTATTTAAATCGTTAATCTGAACTGTGCCAGTCGCGTGCATTTTAAATCCATTCATTTCACCGTTTCGTTCACTTTAAAGGTAAGCATTTGCTATTTTACTTTCGGTAATTATAAGAGGGGTATTGATTTGCTTTTCCCGCTTTTAATTTCCCGTAGCTACCGCTAATTAATTTCTGCTTTATTGTTTGCGTTCTCTTTATGGCAATCGCTACCGTATCCGTGTGCCGAAATTCTGTTTTGTATGTTTGTTTGGTTTTCAGGTTTTCACATTCTCCGCCTCTTGAAATGATCCGGCAACATTGTGGCACTGTCGTTCTGATAATAGTTATTTGTATACTTAGGCCGCGAAGTCATTCTTTAACGTACCGAAAAGAAGATTGACGCCGAGGCCGCTTGCGGCCGAGGCAAGGCAACTTTGAGGGCGTTAAAGAATGACGCGGCCGTGGTATACACAACATTTTTTGTGCAATTGCGTAGAATCGTCAATAAATAAAAATGAGATTTCAAAAATAATAATTTTCTTCGCAAATAGAAAGACGGCCAGTTTTCATTTTACCATGGAAATGAGATAAACAATGAATAATTTTTCGTGAAAGAAAAGTCAAAATGTGTGACTCCGAAAGTGATTCTTCGATATCCGGAACTCCTCCGGAAATAAAACTTGTTGCGAATTCTGCTGTGTTGCAGTTATGAGTTAGTACCTGAAAAATCGAAGCGGCAGTACGAAAAATGCTACAAGGACTTCAAGTGTACCTGTCAGTTTGAGTTCTAATGAAAATCAAAATGTTACAGTTTCAAAGTATAACGCTTCTAACACTTTAGACTTTATTTCAGGAGTAAGTATAAGTAACAATACGAACTGTACGCTTAATATTAACATTTATCCAAAAGATTTGTAATTGCCTACATGCTGATTGTCAAAATATATGTGACAATGGCCCATATGAATAAAAGGAAGCAAATGCTTATACTTGCAAAATTCAAAGTAAATACTCGTAATTGCTCCTTCACACTGGGCGATTTAGCAGCGCTTCTAAGCAGAAGGACAGGACGCAGTGCAGCGCTGCTAAACCATGCTAAACAGACCAGTATGAAGGGGCAGTTACGAGTATTTACTTTGAATTTTGTAAGTATAAGCATTTGCTTCCTTTTATTCATACGGCCCATTGTCTTACTTTAACGGCCGTCGCTATGACAGCGGCCGCGAAAGTGAATTTCGCGGCCGCCATGGCGAACGCGAAGTTGTTGTTTCGCGTCCAATTGCACAAAAAATAATTTGTCAAAGTGACATTCGCATTGGGATTTTGATACCTATTTCTGCTTATCTGCCTATTTCGGCAAACTTGTTCCTACTTCAGTAGACAAGTTATCCATAAAAAACAACCGTACAGTGTTATCTTTATCTATTAAACATACTCATTATCAGAACCAGATGATATCCCAGAGAACTCCCGTTTAATTGACACAGAGATTCAGTGCAGCCCGGGGGATTATTTACGAATAAGCGCATAATTAGTTTATTTCATTTGAATTAGTATTTGCGTAGTTGTTTTTCCATTTTAGAATTGTTCGCAATTTATTCAATTTAGATATGCTTTAATGTAGACACATCTGGTCGTTTGCGATAAGAGGATTTGTTATCGGACGAGATTTAATTAGCGCACGTGCTCTTATTGCTATTATGGATAAGTTGTTTCGAAGAATTGCACGTTATTTTAGGCGTAAGTGGGAATCAACGTAAAAACGAGGATGGCTGGTTCACGACGGTTGGAAAGGGGTGTACGATTTATGCTATTCGGGTCAATAATTTCATGTGTTTCGAAATAGATATTTGTTATTGGCAATCAATTTATTGTGTGTTTATTCGTAATCCTTTGTGCGACCAGGATAGTTTTGATGGCAGATGTTTGATGAATTGTGTTAGGTGTTAATGATAACTTGTGAAGTTAATCGTTTGGAATTTTCGGGTTCCTTATCACTATCAAATATCATTAAATAGCCAATAGAAACAAAAGTTTGTTGCGCGTTGCTAACCACCGAAACCACCATTAGAGTAGAGCAGTTTAAGGATTTCTGGTCATCGAAATGACGAGGGTCGATTTTCCAATAAACTAGTGGAATTGTATTCGTAAGCCGTGGTGGAAACAAAGCTCGTATTTTCTGTGTCGTTTAATTTCTGTGGCAGGTACAATGGGTCTTTGGTGTGCCTAAGTGCTGCCCTGTGAATAGAATAGACTTTCTGTAGCGCATGGCCTTATTAACGCATTTCGGATGTCTGGAGACGAGATGTCGGGCATTTCTATCATATACAGTTATCTTAGTTAGGGCATAGTGTAAAGAATAGAATTACGCTATGGTTAGGGCTATTTGATTACAACCGCTAAATGAGATCACTCGGCAGTGGGGAAAACGCGAAATTGGCATGTTTGAGAAGTACGCGGGATTTGATTTATTGCCCTGGCTGTGGTTTGATTCGTAGGTTGGGAATTAAGCAAATGAATTAACGATTAAAGATGTCCGTTTACGTTACGAACTCGCCATATTGTAGGCGTTAATTAGTTAATTATTATTATATGCCTTTTATCGCCGTTGAAATGAAATGTTGTACCTTTATTACTGATGAAATTCGTTTCTGTTGCAACCGGATGGAACTATTTTCTAATCTCAGGTTACAGTGACAAAACCGTATAGTATAGTAGTACATAAATTTATGTCGGAAAATTCGCTCCCTAAAAGATTTTCATGAGATATTTGGTCCCCCGTATAAATTTCACTACGTAGTGCTTGTACTGAAATAGTCGTCGTGCTATTTGCTCCCGGAAAATTCGCAAAATTCTCTCCCCCATCAGGAAATTTGCCACAAGCAAAATTGCCATCCTTAATACTACTGCTATGTCGGAAGCTGTCTCATACGGCTAAGGAAGTATCACCTATGCAGACTTAGACCTTTTATAAGATAGCGGTCGACAGAGTTATAAACGTACTTGTTTACGTGCATTGCTCTTGATAATAAAAAAATTAAAACAGAAACAGTATTTCGACAAGATCAATACAACCACCATCGATTACAAAGGATAACGCGAACTTTTATGTCTGTTTGGTTTCATTCTCAGTGCGCCAATTAGGCGTGCTATTATGACAACAATGCAAATAGTAAACAATGAAACCGACGAGACGCAATAGGGGTACATTTTGCTCGTAAACCTTTGTTGAATTTAATACGGATGCTGTATTCCTTAAATAAATCCAAAAGAAAAACTATTTTTTAACACTAAAATAATAGAACAAGCCGAGATGCAAAAATTCGACACCCTAATGAACACTCTGAATGTACTGAGCTACCGTCATATTGTATCCTTATTTCTACTTGACTTTTTTTCTACATAATATGACGTGTGTTCAGTAGTTTTGTTTCAGCAAGGTGAATGTTCATGGGATTACTAATGCACTGATTATTCTAGAAATCTAGGCACACGTAGAGACGCATTAATCACCGGCGATAAGCAACTGATGAGGATGAGACGAAATCTTTCCGGGAGATATGATGTGTTTTGTTTTAGAATATTCGGGAGCGTTCGGAAGCGGTCGATAACTTTCGAGAAAGATTGGCGTTTGCTATATAAATCGAATTGTGCTTGAGGCAGTTCCAACATCGATGCCGATAGTGATAAATAGATTGCGCTTATGTTATGTTATAAATTGTGAGTGATAAATACTAATTTACTGTTATAAATTAATCCATTTCAAGACTGTTATACATTTGTTGTTAATTAATAGTAATCAATCGCGTAATTAGATTAACTACGGTTGGTGGAGCGACGACAGCTTAGTTTGATGGTGCTATTATTACAAATATTTGTTTATTTATTATTATCAATATAATAATTCACAGTTCGTTATCATTAATCACTAGTAATTGAGTTACAACCTTACTTAGCCGCCCATGAATAGATGTATGCAAGATTAGTGTCTATCATGGAAATACAAATGTAATTCCTCAACTAAATGACAAAGTTAGTAAAACGAATATACCATTTTTAACTCGACCCACTTCTTCCTACCGCGTTCTATCCAACACTGGGTGTCCTTTCATATTAAACTTATAGCATAATAAATTTACTTAACGTCTAGCTACAATTTAATTATAAGGGGGAGTAGTTATATACGTCGACCGTCGTAAAAGTTTCCGCTTTAACGTAGCGATATCCCGTCTTAAAAGTTAACAATGGCGTGTTTGTAGTTGACGTGATGGGGCTAAGCTGCATCAAAGGCGTAGCGTGAATCCTGCGTTCCTACCGAACATGACGATAATGCCGTAATAAAGCTTACAATATTGTGTGCAGAGCATGTAATCTTAGTTTACGCGGGAAAAGGCGACAATAATTAAATTTTAATCGTTAGGTGTTTTATTATGCATGGATATTGGAGTTTGTATCCCTGTTTATCCAAGTTAAAAACTTTCGTTCTCACTAAATAAAAAGGACTTTCTTCACACAAAATATTTAACTGACGGCTAGCTCCCAAACAAATTCTAATGTTCTTCCTTTTACCATTTGCTCCAAAATTAATAATTAAAACTTTGAGCGCAGATAAAATATATACAAATTTAAAATGATTGAACGTATTAACCAAAATCTAAATCGACCCAATTCATATTTTTTCTTACATCTCTCTTTACATATTTGTTACATGTATGACGAGTTTGGGAATTTAAACCGTGACAACTTTTTGTAATGGTACCTCACTGTAAAGGCCCACTTTTGGGTAGCATATTGTAAGGGTAGTTACAATTGTAGGAAATCGCTTCGAGTTCGTGGTTCTGTTGATACTTCTTACAATTTTGTTCGTCTTCTTCTTTAGTTGTAGTACGCGAGGTAGTACGTCGTACTTTTTCACCAATATCTCATTAATCATTTGAAATTCGTCACTAAAATTTAGAAGAATATTAGCTTAAAATTTTATACTCCAATATGTTTTGGAGAGATTATTCAACTATCATACAAGACTGTCTTTTTGGAATCTTTTTTACTCCCTCTGTAGGACGACAACCACGTTCAATTTCAAAAAGCTCATTTAAAACTGATTTATTACGCTTTAAAAATGATAAAAAAAGAACAAATCCTTACAACGTCTATAAAACAAACAAAAAACCTTCTCTAACTGAAAGAAAATATTCCTACAAATTAATAATTAAACCTATCTGAATAAAACAAAACTAATAATTTCTAAATGAACATATTTAAATTGGTAATTAAGCGTTCCTTGAATACGCATGAAATATTGTACACGCGATTATAGTTTAAATCGCATTCTAAAAAAGATGTAAATAATAAACAATAATAGGTACTTTTATCAATGATGAAAAAATTGTAACCCGCACTAGGTTTTTTCCCAAGCTGTGTCGATTTCTTGATCAAGTACCGGATGTGATTCAGCTGTACTGTAACTTATTTATCACTAACCTGAGCTGTTGAGCCATTAAAACCGGAGACTGAATTTGTCACCCCTTAAAAAAATCCAATGACACACCTTGCCTTTGTCTTACAGAGTAAACAGCGGTTAATACATTGAAAAGAGATTTAAAACAACAACATTTTGGAATACCAGTTCTCTAATAGAGACCACCCCACTGTAACACTGAGATACCCAAATGAAATATTCAATTCTAACTCTACATAAATTTATAGAAATCAATCTTTGTTAAAGGGCTTCCCTTAGACGAGAAAAGCTAGCTAACCCAAGGAGATCGCAAAAATGGCACTCGAAAATCACAAAAAGGAAAACCACCCTTATAAAAAAATCTTCCAAGGATTCAACCACGTGAAATGCATCGAGGTCAATGCAACATCGAATTGGGACTGAAAAAATCAGGATACTGTAATTGATATTTGTATTGTATTGAGGCAAAGTAAAATTGGTATTTTAGGGGTGCCCTAGAACTTTTATTGTATTTCAATTTATTACACTAAATCACTGACGTCACTTTTAAAGAACCCCTAAATTATTCCAATCATGTAAATGAAAACTGATTTACTTTAGAAAGTAAGCATTTGATTTTAGATTTTTAGATTTTGGATTAAAATTTTAAAGCAGATCTTATTGTGGACCGCGAAAATGCTACAAAAACGCGATTTTCAACGAAAAACCAAATGCTTTACTTCACCTATAGCTTTTGACGTAGTCGCACAACCGCCAGTTCTGGACATTTCGGATTCTACAGGCCAAAATCTATCAGAAAATGCATTTTTCCGATCGTTTTTCGAGAGAATTTCGAGGCTTCAATTACTGAAATTGCATTCATGCCGCTCGTGTGAATGAACATATTTCCCGGATTTGTGTAATTACGCTAACTAGGTAGCATAGGTACGGCACCACTTGAACAAAGTCCAATATGAGGGTTTGATTTCCAATTTATTCACGAGCGAGTTGTTGAATTTCGATTATTAGTGGTGTTTGTATAATCCGTGAAACAACCAATTATGTGCTTCGGTGATTTGGGATTATTATAACAATTTTGAGCATGACCAAGCATATTTCATAGTCAGATGGAATAAACCAATAGTTATTTAACTGTTAGTGTAGCTTTATTAAAACGCGCTGTTTTCCTGCATATATTTTGGGTATAAATTGTTATTGAAATTGAGATGGAAACTAAACCAGGGCTAGGGTGATGGATCAACAGATTTTAAACAAACAAAATAGTAGGTACGCAAGGGATTAGGTTTCCATTGCCACATATTTATTGGATCGTCTTGGTTTTAATCGTGATTGCAACGAAATATGAATATGTGGTACAAATGAAATATTTGACAAAGCTTATCGGCACATAATGGTAACGCATTTTTTTCTGAAGATCATTGCCTAGATTCTTCCCATTCTTCGGATCGATCCGATTCGGATTTCCCAACCTTCGCGTGCTTCAACATTTTGATTTTTTGGAATTCGTCCAATTACTCATTTCCAGATTCACAAATTCTGTCAGGACAATCAAATTAATACGATTTTTCCAATCGGATACTTCAAATTCGTCCGATTTTTCAGATGCATCGAATTTTTCCAAAATCTTCGCGTCCTGTAGATTTCTCCCAAACCATCCCCAGGTTCCTCGGTCTGTTCACGATTCTACATTTATTACGGATTGCAGCTTATTCAGATTCTTTCAATTAAGATTCTGGTTCTTCATATATCCTTTGAACCTTCCTATTCTTTAAATATTCCTTTTTTTTTCTAATCGTTTAGTCTACACATCATTTTGTTCGTTTTCCCTTCATTCTTCTGATCAGTCTGATTGAGATACATCGCATTCTTAAACATTTTCATTTTTTGGTGCTCGCCCAGAATTGAAATTCTTGATTTTTAACCTATTACTCAATTTCTTACGATTCTTAAAATTCTGGAGAACAAGCAGATCAGATCAAATCCTCATCATTACTTCCCTTAATCAGATTCTTCCGGTCCTATAATTTTTGCTCAGTTTCGGCTTCTTTCACATATGTTTGTGATCTGAAAAAATGGGTATGGCTTATTAATTCCAAAATACAGTCGTTTCGAGAGCTGGGATAGCATGCATTTTTAAGGGGGAATCTTTCGGAGGTGATAAATCTTCTAAGGGCGAATCTTCCTGAAGGCGAATATTTTGGAGGTGAATTTACCGAAACGTACTTTTGTAATTAATGAATTCAGGGCCGAATAAATTCTATGGATACCATTGCCAATACAATCGTTGTCACGGTACCTATATCTGCCGAATAAATTTATCGAGAGATAGAAAAACTGACCCTGACCATAATAATGTTTATTTCCAATGAACATCATATAGAACAAAAGGAAAAAGAAAAAGTACATTCAGATTCGAAAAAGGACCACATTCGGAGCGATATACACTGCTCTTCCATGTGGCCCTACATCATGAGATATGAACTTGAACTAAAACATGGTATATGGACAAATACATTAACACTCACACGCAAATCACTGCTCAGAACTTCTTAAACCAAAAATTTATGTTCAATACAGAAGCCCCTTAAGCCACAATAGAGAGTCTAACAAAAGGAACTTTACTTGTCTTTTAAACGTAGTCATACTTAAACTTCGTAAAGTAGGTGACAATTTATTAAAGATGTTTGCAACATTATAAGAAAACGATTTCTTAAAGAATTCGGTAGTATGCATTGGAATCTCTAAAAGGCCCCTATGTCGAAGATTTACGTTATGTACATCTGTACGATAGGTTAAACGTTGTGCTATGTAAGGAAGGGGTTAGAGTATTTATTACTTTGTGATATAGTAACACATTATGAAGAAATCTCCTTTCGAATGGTATTTGGGTTATATGCTCGTTAATAACTTGAGTCGGGACATCCATATCTGTTAAGATACGGGTTCGATTCCCCCCAGATGCAGAATTTTATTTCTTAATGCTGATTGTCGTTGTAGGACACAGGCCAAGCCCATAGGGCCTGGCATTTCTAGTCAATACTTAAATAATACAATCTAAATTGAGAAAATCCCTAAAAGCTGCTAGGATTACTTGTAATTAGAACAAGCACGCTTTGTCACTTTGTGTGATCACAATATTAATTTGATTTCATAACAGGTCTTACAAGTTCGTCTGAAATAGGCACGCAATGAAATGAGCAAATGAACAACCAATACAAGTTCTAAAATAAGTGTTAAAACTTTGAGCTCTTTGAGCTTTTTAAGCTACACGTAAATGATTTGAACAAATTGGATTCTATTTTTTAGCTTTTCGACTTTTCTCTAATGTTGTTAAATCCCTCTTCTCGCCTCTTGATGGAATTACTCTACTGAAGTAGATTTGTTACTTAATCACTAAATAAATTCACATTCTATAAAATTCATGCCGAAAACAGTTTCACCCTTCCACAATGTTCTATTTATTTTAATGTAAGGGCGTACCTTAATTGTTAACTATTAACAAACTTTAGTCGGGAAGAAACTTTTTGTCTGACCCAATTATTGTCTAAACTTAATATAAAATACGTTATTTATTGCAGACATTTTGAGATATGGTGAACCTTTTATGAAAATCAGTGCTCAAATTTGCATTTCTTTCTTTAATGTTTACCTCAACAAACTACCATAAGAGTTAGAAAAACTGATGGCATGTCTTTGAATAGCTTTTGAAATATGCCCTTTGTGTTTTTTGCAAATATTTTTCCAAAATGCATACCACGAGAAGATGCACCTCTAAATGGGGCTGAGAAATAAAATTCTGATTTCGAATAAATTTGGTATCAGAATTTTTGAACATGAAAATCACGAATTTGAAACATTGTTTTTGAAAATCGAAAATTCCGCTGCAATTCTTGAGCAGACAATAAAAATGGAGAGAATTCCACGAAATTTTGTGTGTACATACCCCATGAGTTGAGGAACAAAATTGTAAAACAGTTTTTTAAAATCACTTTTCAAACAAAATTGGAGGTGAGAAAGTGTATCCCGCCTACTAGTCGGTCATCTAATTTCGTATGTAGTTAGGTTAAAATTATTAACCGACGAGCAGCAGAGACATATTAATATAATTACATAACAAGAACCACCCCCAATTTAACTACAATATATGAATTAACCAGAATCATGATGGATGAGAAATAAAATTATAACATCCGTTACATTAGCACAGCATGTAGAGTTAGTAATTTTACCTAGTTTTTTGCATATATACCATTTATAACTGTATAATATCTCGTACAAAGTCTCTAACATAGGTACCATTAAAAGACAGTGTGAAAAGAAAGTTTTTCTATTTCGATGTGGAAACAATACCGAAACCGTACTTGATTGGCCCAGTTTGCGTGCGTTTCTAGACAGAAATGATGCTGAAAGAAATAGAAACGCATTATTTTTTTATTTTGTTGGATTGGTACCCCTCGCTTTTTTGCTGTCAACGGTATCCGTGAAATCAAAACTAAACATAACCTGTAAAGTGTAAATAACGTACGAGGAACTTGACCGATTGTATTAATTCCGATTAATTTTGAATATATACTCCAAAGGGTAGAACTTTTTTATTTTTACTTAGCGTAGTAAAAT
Source organism: Photinus pyralis (assembly GCF_008802855.1). Lineage (NCBI taxonomy): Eukaryota > Metazoa > Arthropoda > Insecta > Coleoptera > Lampyridae > Photinus > Photinus pyralis. The sequence goes on from NW_022170596.1 coordinate 19,327,745, forward strand.
ATGCCAGCAGTACATTCTTGCTTACTTTTTGAACTCCCTTCTCGGCCAGCCAGTTTTCAAAAATTTTGTACTCCTCGTACTTTACTTTCGATTTTACAAGCAGTAAATTTAACGTCGCTTCATTGGCAATCTCTTGGCTCTCTGGTGGGGTACAAGAGACGTGTTTGTCATCCGTATTCATTATAATTGCCGCAAAATGGAATTATGACCAAATAATTAAAAGTTTGAAGTTTGAAAATACAGGAACCAGGTTAGCCAACGTGAAAATAAATTAACTGTGTCTATTACCAACATACACTGAATGATAGTTTAAAATTACCTAACAACGCCTAAAGGCAATATTTATAATTTGTATAATTTATTATTTAAAATAAAAGTCGAAATAGAAAAAATAGTATAAAGCACACGTGTCATTTGTCTACTTGTCGCACTCGGCTACCTCGTGCGACAATCTTCGTCAAATGACACTTGTACTTTAATATACTATTCTCGCGGCCAGAGGTTTGTAGTATTTTAATATGAAAATAACGAATTCGTTATAGACCGAACACCATTTATCTTTTTAAGAACAAACTGTTAAACAGTATCTAGATATAACTTTTAAAATCGAAGCGAAAGGAATGTATTTCTACAATAGTTTTTTTTAGTGTAACCCGCATCTCTATTAATAGGTGTTCATTAAATGTTGCAATTTAGAGGTTGTACCGTGTTGTGATGTGTAGATACATAAAAAGTGTCCGAAAGGTATGGAAAATCCTATAAGTATATGATAATAATAACCAAAGCCAGTCTGACGGGCGGTAATGCAATCTTAATGTGTTTTACATGACCAAACCTAAATCAGGTTTACTTACGATAAAATCAAAGAGGTGAAGCTAGAAGCAGTAAGTTCCAGATAAAACGGTGGTGGGTATTGACGACCGGTACTCAAAATTAGCGCCATTTTGTGGGTGGTTTCTGTAAAACTGAAAAAGTAGGGATGGAGCAGCGAGAATCTGTTTTTGATGATTCTGCGGTAAACTGGTGAGTTTGGCTCTCGCGAATTTGATATGTGGGTAAGTTAATTACATTTAAAAAAAGTGAATTAAGTCACGGCGCCGCTAAACCGTAATCCCGAAGAAAGAAAAATTGAATATGCGGTAGACCGGGCGGGAATCGAAAACGTGAGAAGAAAGGTTAATTAGATCATGGGCGAGCAGCCGTAATCACGTAATAATTACAAGAACACAAGGAGCACCTCTGTCTTGCATTCATAGCTACTCAAATCATGTTACTCTAAGCAAGTCCCAAAAATGCTACACTTAGTAGGGTTAACAAGAACACAGGATCTTCTTACGTCCAGGTCCCCATATTGTACCCGACTGCAATTCCTACCTTCAGGCGTGGAATTAGACGAGGGTCTGCAAAAGTCTTATCACGTTAGCTGGTTAATGGCCGGGCATTCTTTGTCCCGGAAGCACTCACGCTGAAAAAGTAACTCTCAAGAATGGGGCCTTAAGACGCCCGGGCAGTAAAGTGCAATCGCTCTCTTCCATACAAGACATACTGTATGTATATCCAGGTCCAGGAAACGAGGGCAAACAGGAGTCTTCCAACGAACGGGGTGCTTACACTGATCGGCCGGCTCGCTCGAATCCTAGGGTACGGACCGTCCAAAGCGGTGACCAGGGCAGATTCAGGCGGGTAGCGCTTCCACTGATGTGCTGGGTCGAACCGGGGATACAGATACAGAGCACTGCCACCGATCAAAAGGCCCTTAGGCACCCTTAAATTGCCCCAGACCACTTACTGCCGTCCAAGTCAGATCATAAGGGAGGCCTTTTTCAACGTGTCGAGACGTCCATCTCAACACGAAAAAAAGACTGCAGGACCAACATTATTCTCTATGCGTTAAGGAGCCTTTTCAACGTCGGGTGGGCCCAACGTAGCTCCCCCGAGTGAAGGGAAGCTTTACTCAATGCCGAACAAAGACCACCAACTACAGGCATGGACCTGGCCCTGTTTCCGACGTACCCTCAGCGAGATAGGAGACCTTCCGACATGGTCGGGTGCACTAGTCTGTCCCAATTAGTGACAAGCAGTAATTAACTACATTCAGCGGCCATACCGTTCAACACCCCTAACTATAATAATTAATAACCAACATACCCTCTGTAATATGTACATATGCATAACATTTCTAAGGAAAGGGTACACTTTTGCCCTTTTATGATTGAGCGATTAACCTAATTGCATTCCTACAATATGCAAAGCACGCAGAGGCACCCACCTTAGTATAGATCGTTCCAAAACTAAAAGATGATTGCGCAGAAACAAATTTTGGTGCGAATGCAAATATATTGTCTGATCCAAAAATGCTGGCATTTGTTACTTTTATGTTTCAACCGGTCACAGATGTCTTACAATTCATTCGAATATAAAAACACGGATTGTCCTTGGTGATCATAATACAAACGCACTGCAACGACATCATACAGGCAAAATGACTGCCAGAAACGTCATTCCATGTAAGAAACACATATACGCAATAGCATTTTAACACACAAGACTACCAAGAGTTTAAAATGGGACCAGTGTGACTACGCAACGCCTGATAAATCTAAATGTAAAACACATTTATTAACATACAACCGTTTGTGTGGCTCAGTGGTAGAAAGTTGGGCTACATTGCCGGGAGGTCGGGTGTTCGAATCTAGATTGAGGTGAATTTTTCATCTGTGGCAGAGATAGGAATTTCCTTAGATCGTAAAAGTTAATTGTCTTGATAAATTGATATTGTTTTTGCAAGACAATTCAACTCATGTATAAAAAATCACATAAGCCGCAGTGTAATTGTCACTTTGACAGCGGCAAAAGTTACCTGCAACTTTTCCAGCGACAAATGCACTAGTGGTTTTTTCACTTATTCATTTTCGAACCAATTATCGCATTATCCTTTCCCATATGACTAGTTTGACGTCTGTCAATAATTGATTAGTTTGGTGAATTTCTTGTTCGTTAAATTGTCCTGCCGAATTACACTCGAGGTTTGCATTTAAACCGAATAAATTTGGGTTGTGGCAATTCAAATCTGTTTCCTTTTAGCAATTGAACTCGAAAAACTGTCAACCTAAAAATGCTCCACCTTCGGTGTCGCATTTTTATTAGTTGACAGTTTTTCTCGTCTAATTGCTAGGCAACAGATTTTCATTACCTAAACAACCCAAATTTACTCGGTAAAATACAAACCTCTTGTGCAATTATAAGTGAAAAATGATGAACGCAAAGCAATTTAGATTTTGTTAGTTTTTCCTACGTTGTTTTTTAGGGACACGATTTTATGCTGTTATGTCGTTATAATTTAAACATAAAAAAAGCTGAACTCGGAGAACAAGGGGTGTTGTGTATTTCAAAGCGAGCGCATCAAAATAGTTGCTTTCAAGTCAAGTTTCTAGCTGAAAATGTGATATTAAAAATTGTATACGTTGCTTTTAGGATATTTTTAATTAAAATGACTGTGCCCTTTTGCCAAGTTAACTCGTCCTCCCTGTGGCGCTGGAATAGAGTTGTGTGACACGTCGCTGACTAAACGTGCTACGGAAAACCTTTCGAACAAAGCACACCCAGGGAGATATATCCAATATTGGAATGGTTCTCCATAGTCTCCATTTTCTGTATATATATTTATACTATCATATTATTTATGAAGGTGTGCAATGCTCCTAAACGCGCAAATAATGTAGGTACTAACGGATGTATCTATTTTGAAGATGAGGGTGCGCAGATGGTTGTGGGAGAAGTATTAATCAAATTTTGTTATTAATTTTAAAGAAATTGTACCTGTGCCTGCTCACGAAAGATTCAAATGCCAGTTATTTGTAAACGCATGAGGTAGTACGAAAGAATGCCATTCGACAAAACTGACGCGCCTATATACTAAATTACTTGAAGCGAAAAGAATCTGCCCTGCAGTTGCAAAGGAAAGAATTTCATACAAATAAGAATGTTATATCCTAAAAATGCGCCTTAATACACATTTATTGAAGATCCTTTTCGTGGGAAGTATATTTGAAGAACTTTCCACTGTTGTGAACAACCTCCCAGTCCACATTTTCGCGAAGTGCCTACATCAAGAATCCTTGCCACGCTTTTAGCTGAGAAACCAGTTAGCGAAATCTTTAATGGTGGCCAAAGTGGATAACGGAAAACGATTGTTTTAAATACGAGACGTTAAAACGCCATTTACTTAAGGCTAATCCCCGCACTAATGGCGAAGGAAAAACCAATGACCGTCTAAAGTTGAAACTTAAAGCGTGGGTTTTTAAGGATTTACGACAAGTTTCTCGGGAGTAGTAAATAAAACATACCAAACAAAAGCAGGGTTAAGGGATATCGACGTTCTTTTTGTTAAAGCATTTGAGAGCTTTAAACTGTCTCTCTTTTCTCTTATTGATGGATCAACGTCTCAAGTAACTAAATTGGTTCGAGAACAGCATTCATTGAGATGGCGAAAACATTTCGAACACTAAATTGTACGCAACACTACAAAATGATCCCGTACTCTTGCCACAGCGTCATTGGTGCTGAAACTAAACCTTCATTTTAAAATGTGTGATAGCGGCACGTGGTGGGTCCGTTAACTTGGCCCCCCCACTGAGAGATTTGATAGTCGTATTATTTTGAAATGAATGCGCTCGTTATGCGCTCATATGCGCCACCGATAATAATTCTTGCACCATTATCGTTTTTTAGAAATTCGAAAAAACATTGTGGGGGGGCCAAGTGAACGTAGCCCCCCCAGTACGCATTTTGTCCCCTGTAACTAGGTCACCTGATACATTTGGTTATGCGCTCAATTGCGCCACTTGAATTAAAGCTAGCGCCATTACGGTTAAGCCATAAAAATTTTTAAAAAGTGGAGGGTCTAACTTAGCGTTTTCAAAAGTTATTTCCGGAAGTGCGTCCATTTTGAAAATATTTTACATCGATTCGGCCTTCGGAGTAACTCCTAAATACACATTTTTAAAAACCTACCTATTTTACTTTCCCAGAATCGTTTAACTAAAGCTCCCAAAAAAACAACCTGTATAGTGTTTCTGAAACACTATAATGGCGCCAAGATTTTTGTTTACGGCGCATTTTAGCGCATGATGAAAGGTACGATGTAGTAGAAAAAAACATGTTAAAAAACGTAACTTTTGAAAAGGTTAAGTTAGCCCCCCCCACTTTTTAAAAATTTTTTATGGCTTAACCGTAATGGCGCTAGCTTTAATTCATGTGGCGCAATTGAGCTCATAACCAGATGTATCAAGTGGCACAAATACCGGTAGCAAAATGCGTTATGGGGGATTCCGTTCACTTGGCCCCCCCAAATATATTTAACGATATCCAAAAAACAATAATGGCGCAAAGATATCTTTTTACGGCGCATTTCAGCGCATACCTGAGAGTACAATTTCGTATGAAAAGATGTTAAAAAAAAGTAACTTTTAAAAACGTTAAGTTGGCCCCCCACTTTTTGAAAATTTGTCACGGCTTAACCGTAATGGCGCTAGCTTTAATTCAAGTGGCGCAATTGAGCGCATAACCAAATGTATCAGGTGACCTAGTTATAAGGGACAAAATACGTACTGGGGGGGGGGGCTACGTTTACTTGGCCCCCCCAAATGTTTTTTCGGATTTCTAAAAAACGATAATGGCGCAAGAGTTATTATCGGTGGCGCATATGAGCGCATAACGAGCGCATTCATTTCAAAATAATACGACTATCAAATCTCTCAGTGGGGGGGCCAAGTTAACGGACCCGCACGTGGTGTTATTTAGACTTATTTGAATATGTGGGGCCAGTCTTTGAAATTTGGGGGACATAGACAGTCTTTTGCTTTTGGGTGCACTACACATTTAATAGAGGGACAATATAACGTTCTAGAATGCATGAGTGGAAAAGAGTTTTAGGTGGCAGTATTTGTGCATTTCCATCGTATGGAAGCACATTCGTTAACACTTCACAAGGTTTATCCCTCCTATCAGTGAACAGATTCTGAAATACAAGAGAAAAATCGAAAAATAATATCTGAAACAGAATCAATATACATTTTATCAAAATTCGTTTTGTCGTTTTAATCCGTAATATACCGACCGACACTGCGGGATACAGAGAAGAGTCATTTGGATCTTTAATGAGCCATTGTCCGCAATATGGCAGAAAACTTGTATCATACGGCAAAATTAGCACACAGTTTGCACAAAATGTACGTTTTAAATTTTAGATGACTTTAATGAAAGTACGAAGGTTGCTCTTTGCAACCAAACTTCCGTAACGACTTAGTTATATTTGGAAACTCCACTTGTAAAAAATAAATTTTAATCTCTACGGCATTGGTAAACATTTTACTGTAACAATTAATTGCTATAATGCCAAGAGTAGCTCAGTAAGAATAAACCTTTAATTACTCTTACCTTGTGGAAGGTTGGTTCTTTATCTCCACTCATTTGCAAAATTTCAAAATTAAAATCTTAAGCTGAAGCAATTTTTCAAGATTTAAAGTTACGTTCAAATTCGTTTCAGAATCGTCATACTAGTGCATTCCTTATGTAGCTTTTATTTCAAAATTATTTCTTCTGTAGTTTTAATATTTTTTACTTTTCCACCCTCATGTTTTCAAATTTTCGTTTCTAAAACTGCAACGTGAAATTATTTCTGTCTGCATGTGGCCAATTTTGAGGTTTATTGTGTGCTAAACATCTACGGAAATACCTACCGAAAGTGAGGTTAACAAAAAAAATTTGAAACGCTTAGAGTAACAGTGGTAGTTTATAGAATGCCCAACCACTAACAACTCGACTAAAATGGGAGTACCTAAGTACTTGGAAAAAAGTTGGACGCGAAGGGTTTTTGTAGCAACAACTCATTAAAAAAGTGAAGGGAAATAAATTCGCGTATCGCCGTTACAAATAGACTTAAATGTGCGAATTCAGAATCCTGTGACAAATGAATAAAAAAATCAGACTGAAACTAATCTACTTTCGGTCTTAATAGACGGGCTTCTCATTCCGGGTACTAAAAAGTTAGTTTCTGGTCGGCATTAACGAGTCTTATCGTGCGACAAACCACAAACCGACAGAAGGGTCTTTGCAACATTTGTAACTCATCACGCTACCAATTAAATCCGCTTGCGCCCTAATCTCGTAAGTAAGCGAATCCGCTTTTCCTGGAGTTTTACTTCTATAGGCAGAGAAACGAAGTGGACTGTATAAATTTCTGCATAAGTAAAACAAAAAAAAATCAGTTTCGAAAAAAAATTTATAGGCAGCATCAGAGCACGGGCAATAACATTTTTACGATTGCCTTCATACCAGCTGTAAATGCAAATAGAGCCAGAAGTAGAATATTGCTTGTAATTTCATTTCGGCGATTGAAATAGAGCAGTAGAGAGCAATATCTTCTTTTATTCGAGAGCGTTCTCCAATATCAGAAGCGTTTACGCGAACTCTGACATGACCTTTATTACGTAACACTATTGTACAATGCACACTTGACATTTAGAAATGTTAAATTGGAGCTGTTCGAGCACACTTGTTAGTAACATTCCGGGAAACTGTCATCCGTGACGTTATTTAAATTGTAAATTAAGGGCTTCAGATTTGCTAATTTATAATTGGAATTTCGGAGATATAGTGCCACAACCATTATTATGCTAGATATCTGAATGGAAAGTAATAAGTATACAGGACCAATTGTCAGTTACTTAATTAAAATACGATCAGATTGATGAGATTTGAAATATCGTCCATCTGCGCCTACGGTTTTGCGTTATTAAAGAGCCATACCTCTTAATTGGAACGAAGTTTACCACAGACCAGTTTTTTACCAAAAATCGACTGCACCAAAATTTCTCGGGAAAACACATTTTCTTATTAATTTTGGTGCGTAGAATCCAAAACAATTCGTACTTTTTCGATCAGACTTCTCAATCAAAAGTTATAGACTAGAAACCAATTTCGAAAGAAAATTCAAAGTGCTGTAACTTTTGAACTAGTAGCCCAATCTTGGAACTGTTTGAAATTATGGATTCTACAGGCCACATTCTATAAGAAAATTTTTTTTCCGGGTCGATCTGAGAAAATTTTTTTTTCGGGGCTCAAAAAAAGGCAGTGTATAACCTTCCTTTTTTACCAAAAATCGACTACACCAAAATTTCTCGGAAAAACACTTTTTCTTATTAATTTTGGTGCGTAGAATCCAAAACAATTCGTACTTTTTCGATCAGACTTCTCAATTAAAAGTTATAGACTAGAAACCAATTTCGAAAAAAAATTCAAAGGGCTGTAACTTTTGAACTAGTAGCCCAATTTTGGAACTGTTTGAAATTATGGATTCTACAGGCCACATTCTATAAAGAAAAATCGACTGCACCAAAATTTCTCGGAAGGTTGCTGGACTCCGCTAACGCGTCCGTCCAGCAACTATCTTCCTCGTCCCGAAAACTGACATTTTTTGTACTAATGAAACAAATAACTATTATTGTAGGAACATTACCTGGTAAACTCGGAATTTTACAGTCGTGTAATGACGTCATTTTCGTGGGAAAAAACGTATGTCCTATTAAATTTATTTGTTGCTAAGTAACTGAGTACTGGTGTCTAATTACCTGTATGACTTTTACTATACAGTGGTGTACATAATATTTTAGCATTTTTTGATAATAATTAAGTCAATTTCCACAAGAAATCTATAGGTCTTAATAAAAGAAGAAGTCGTAATTAACTGACTGACTGACTGAGATATCAATGCACAGCCTAAACGACTGAAGATATCGAAAATAAATTTTTAACATGTTAAAAAATGCGAATAGTTCATATTTTTTGCGAGCGAAACCGCGATGGATAAAATGTTAGTATTTCAAAAAAGGTCATTTACTCACTAATTATTTTAATAACTTGCTCAACTAACATATAAGTAATATTAACATATTTTGGTTTTTAAATAAATAAAGATTAACAAAACGAAAATCACAGAATATTATTTAGGAATCAATACTCCCGAAAAGACCCAAAAAATAATTAGCAGAGGAGTACATAAAAATTCAAAGAACCACTATCGAAATCACATCTACACAAGAAAAAATTGCACTACCTTGATGAATAGTTGGAAAATCAAACTCATAAAACAAAAATATACCAATGCCAATTTATTGCGATTGTAATGGTCACAGTATTAGAAGAAAATTAGTCGCCCTCGTCCGTATCGTCAGAGTCAAAATCAAAGTATTCGTCGTCAGTAAGGTCGTCATCTGCGTCGGTAGATAACAAGAGGCGGGATGTCAGAAGCATCACAAACTTGTACTGCTCCCCAAGCCTCTTGTATTACTTTGTCCGTATGGTTTACGTATTTCTCCCAATTATCCCTAGAAATCTCCCCGATAACCCTTTCCCATGTTGCCAAAACCTCTTGTGGTGATCCCTTAAAATTTGCAATGTACTGATCGTATTTTTGTTTACACTGAGACCACACCATTTCAATCGCATTAAATTGGCAGTGGTATGGCGGTAACCGTAAAATTTTATGTCCTAAAGGCTTAACATATTCATCAAGGTAGTACTTTTTCTCTTTGGGGCAGTTTGCGCTGACAATGCTCCATATTTGATCCTTCATTGCCTTTTCTGGATAGCCGATATTTTTTTCCCCTAACCATTCTATCATTCTTTGTTTTGTCCATGATTTGGTGGGAATTTTCTCTAAAAGGCCAGAATGGTAGCTTGCGTTGTCCATAATAATTAAAGATTTTTCAGGAAGATTTGGCACCAGTTGAGTCTTGAACCAATTTTCAAAATTACCCCTGTTCATATTATCATGATAGTCCCCTGTTTTTTTTCCACTTTTAAAAATCAAACTTGCCCCACCAATAAAGCCATCGTTCGTCCCAGCGTGGACAATAATGTATCGATGACCTAAAGAATATCTCTTTTAATAATATTGAAAAGGTATTATAATATCTTATTTTACCTTCATTGGGTTTAATTGATTCCGTGTGCTTAGTATCATCTTGCCAGCTGTTTCGAAATGATCCCTTACTAAATATCCAGGTTTCATCCATAAAAACCGGAGTATAACCCTCATGTCCCAAATTTTTGTTTTCAATGTACTCCCTTAAGAATTTTATTCGTTTGTGGACAATATCCGGTAAATCCATAAGATATTTTCTGTTATTGGACTTCTTCCATTTAAAACCCATACTTTTGATCCACTTTCTCAATGAATCAATGGAAAATTGAAAATATTCGTTTTGCTCCAGAAATTTTTGTCTAATAGTTGCCAGTGTAACATATTCCTTTTGGGAGTACAATATAATAGATTGTATCCCGAATTTTATTCTTCAAATATTCTGTGATTTTCGTCTTGTTAATCTTTTGCTTGGTAGAGACATTAGATGCGTAATCTTTGTCGGATTTTACACCATTTTTTCTCAAATTTGAAATGGTTGTTGGGCTGACTTTCGTTGCTTGTGCAGTTCGCTGTATAACATTGTTGATGTCTAGTGGTATGCCATTCCGAACTTGTTCCTGTTCAATTTGAAAGAAAGCCAACACATTTAGAATTATTAACTGTGTTTGTTCGTTAAATCGATGAGGGTTTTTTGGCGGCATGTTTTTCAAAACTTCAAAACTGACAATCACTTGACAAGCATTTCAGGTAAAATTTAGCCACGACAACATTTCGGCAAAATTTTTTGTCATTGTCATTTTACATTAGTTAAACAAGGATAGACAAAAATGACGTCATTACAAGACTGTAAAATTCCGAGTTTATATCAAATTGTGACCGTACTTATAACGATAAATGTCAGTTTGATTTTTAGATTCTAGTTTAAAACTACGGCGTAGAAATGAACATTTAAAACTTTGGAGAAGAAGTTATAAGGACACTTGCTGCCTCCCAAATCAAAAATGATTTATGGAAAACGGTATAATAAGTGTAAAATATGGTGCAAGAAGAAAAATTCAGTGTGTACTGTCACTTTTTGTCCCGCGTCGCGTTTTTCTCCCTCCGGATATCCTCGAGTATCTCCAACAACATAACAAACTGGCAAGTCACTCCAGAAGCGACTAAGGCAGATCATATAATAATTTCATTTGAAATTAACTGCAAGGGAGTCGCCTAAAAGGATTAAGGCAAGGTAACGAATATTCCCTTTTACAAAATCTCCTTGAAAAAAAACTTAGAGAGCACCCTTTCGGGGGACGTCTCTTGGTTCCTGTCGACTATGACATCTACTTATCAAACTCCATTGTGGAGTCATTTGAACAGTTAGGTCCTCTGAGGACTGCCAAAACGCCCTATAACCATCCTTAGTGGTGCAGGGCGCTCGGACAGCAGAAAGCTCAGTTGGGCAAACTGTTCAATAAGGCAAAGGACATAGCCGATTGGGAGGCCTATAAGATAAACCCAAGGGTATATGATAAAGAGGCGCCAGAGGGAGGCATTGAAGAGTTTTTGCAGCTCTATGGAATCCGCCTCTTCTGCATTCTGCCTAAATAAAATTCTAACAAATTCATATTATAACCCAGCTAGCGTATTTTACACAAATTGAGCTAGCCATTAATACATACAAATCTAATTACCGTAAATTGTTAAAATTCAATAAAACGATCAGGGATAAATAAGACAGTTCAGTCACACTTACTTAAATCGAAAGTTTAACCTTAAAGAGTAATCGTCTAGTTCTATTGATCGCAGGTACATTGAAGGTATGGTGAAGAAGTATTACTAACCCGAAATTAAAAATTAGTGGAAACAATTTTTGTTCTGAACTCCATTTTTTTCGTGCTTAAGGCCATAATTACGTCAGTACAATCATTTGTTTGTTGTGATGGCTTTATCTTGTCGTTAAAGAGAGACTCCTTTAAAGGTATTAAAATATCAATTTAACATAGGCTAATAAAATTAATTTACTTAGTTAATAAATAATTATTTACACCTATCCCTAAAACGATGCGATACGTAATCTATTATTTATCTGAGACTGTTAGAAGTCAGCATTTTCGCCACTACTCACGTGAAGCCCGAGAACTAATTACCTAATGTAATGATATGGGATCCGTTTTTTTAATGCGAATGCGTTACGTTTCCAAATTATGGTAATCAAAATTTGCATACAACGCCTGTGCGTGGCGAAATTGAAATAATGTGTCGTACAAAATGAACCGAACTGCACGCATGAGAAAATCTAAGTTTTACATTTAGATTGGATTTGGGATAACGAGTTTAACATTTAGCTGAACAAATTGTGAAGCGAGCAGAATAGTTAACACTTTGGGCTTAGGGGCAGGCCCGAAAATTTTCAATCTCGTTTACAGTTTAGTGAAAACTACGAAAGTTCTGTATTGAGTTGAAAACTACCAGTGCTATTATTACTGAAGGAACAGCGTTGTAGGAAGACGAGCGAGAAGCGAGTTTCCCGGAGAGACTGTATACGAAACCCTGCGGTTTCTTGTAGTCATGTTTAAATGATTATCCTCCTGTTTAATTTTTGCTTGAAAAACACGCATTAGGTGTCCAGTGTTTTAATGTAACTGTCCACTGTCAACTTTTTCCTATTATTGAACATTGTTTTCCACCAGCGTTAAGTGGACGCATTTAACTGTTATCATAATCTAAATTTTCACTTTTTTTTTTAAATTAGGGCAATGTATTTAACAAAGAATATAATAAAGGCGATTTCATTTGAATAATTACATACAATTTATTGTTCAATTTATTTCTCAATTATGTATTTATTTAATGTTCGGCCTTAGTATTTTTTGAATTGTGTATTTGCAATTACGCTCTGATGAGAGAATTCATTTTGTACTACATCGTTAGTTAATTTTATTTCCGAGCTGAAGCACGCGAAGTACTTGTAAAATACGAACGCGAAACCTTGATATACGTTAGCTAATTTTAGAGAATAAAATCACTATAATTTTTACTTACGACCGCACGACCGACTCACCTCTATTTAGTTGAAAAAATGAAGAAATTTGATTGGTTAAAATTCTTAAGTTATCCGCGTTCCCGTGGACTTTCGGCCTCGAGTACTGTTATTTATCGCTCGTTCGTAAGTAGTTCGAAAATTAAGGGCTCAATCAACGAAAAGAGTGAGCATAAACTCTACCAGGCCTATTTACAACTACACGTTGGATTTATTTCGATACATATTCCAAATACTTTTATTAAACTTGAATCAGAGATTATGTCGGATAATTTTCGTTGATGAAATGGGCAATTCTCACAACTCATTTAAAATTTAATACGCCATCACATAATTTTGCTGCGAAAGCGACATATTCCAAATTTAATGATCGCACATTTCTCTGGCACCATAAAATAACGCTTACTTTAATAGCCCCAAGCGTATCCCCTAAGCAATAAATAAATAATGACAAACTATAAAGGTCTCTAATAATTTGTATTTGCACAACACTGCTTAGATTATTACACAAGGCAAGATGCGGAATTAATTTAGTCGAGGATTCTTGTATCTCTCATCGATTGAGGTTTACGCGGTTTCTCGGTTCACGCACCTTTGTGGCGGTGCTTTCTTTTTACGGATAAACACAACCACCTCAGGTACACGTACCCGCTTCTCCCTTCTCTCCTCTCTCACCTCATCAACCCTTTTGGATAGCTTATCTCACCAAAATTCGCTAATTCTTAATAAAATCACAAAATCTTTACCTCGCTTCCGACTAGCTCAAATACTTACACACAAAATTTCTACTGTCTTACTTCCATCGAAAAATCAGGTATCTAATTCACTTTTTACTGGTGTTAATTACTCTACTTCTCATCTAACTTCTCGTTGAAAAATCATCAACTCAATGGCCATAATTTCATTCATTTATTTTAATGCAAAATCCAATGCATTCCAGAAAATTGCGATCTTTACAATCAATATTATAAAAATTGGGAACTATGACTAAAACCTTATTAAGCTATCCAAAAATTTGAATATTATTAGTTCTGTTGGCCAACTCACAATATGTTCTCTCCCTTGAAGAGGTGAATATTATTTTTTATACTGAATTTTCCTTGACACAAATTCCACTATTTCAAATATAATTAATTACCTTCTTTAAGGAAATTGATTCAATAAACAATCGATTAAAACATATCATAAAACATATAAATACACACAAATTGACTTTATTTTTATTACAATGAAAATATTCAAAATAGACTAACCTTTAAAAATCCAGGACTTCGATGAAGATTGGGAAGCCCTTTACATGCTAGTTGATTGATGGATGGGGTAGACTGCAACTTTTGGAATGCCAACTTTACGTCGTCGATTGTTTTTTTTTTTTTTTATATAGCTGATGATTACAGTTGAAAAATCCTTGGCTCGCTGTTGAGTAGGTTATTTTCCTTGTAGAAGGTAGACGAGATTTTCCAAAAACATGTAGTTTTGTAGGTATAATCCCACAGTGAAATTTTATTGATGTAAACACCTTATCTTGCGTAAGTTCGTGAATTAATTTGCCTGATTTTTTGGTCGATTTAAAGAAGTTTTTTTCATAACAAACTATTACATTGAACTTTTAAAGCACATTACTTTGATGAAAACGGCTATCCACACTTAAAAAACTTTGATGGTTATATTCCAAGGAGGCGCAATAGTAAATTTTAACACAACGGCAAATGGGTGAAACGTTCAAATTTGTTCCGTCGGATAGATGCCAAAAAATGCGCTCGTATTATTTTCCTTTAAGAACAATGGTTCATATCACACAGCTATTATCGCTCGAATTTACTTAGCGCTTTATATTTGATACGTAATGTCCACGTCTAATTTTAATTTCAACACTACGTGGATGATTTCCTAGCACAATGCGCTTGACAAATTTTTAACTAAGATTCCGCGATTTACTTTTTCTCTTCGGGCGTGAAATTTACCCAATGGAAATTTCACGTTTTAACTAATGGTGCAAAACTGTACTTAAACTCGGACTAATATCGACCGTCACTTAAACGGAATCACTTATTTGGTGCTTAATGCACGCGATTGAAAATTTTCGATCTCTTCGGCCCGGCTATGCAGTACCAATCTTTTTTTAAAAATTTTTTCCTCTTAACTCTCTCCTAACAGATTCACGCCCCTTAATCGTTGCAAAATGGCTGATCTTTTTTATTACTGGTACTTCTCATACAATGGCCTCCATCTAAACCAATTAACTGGGGAATACTTATCAACTAATTTTTTCAGCGTTTGCAGAACCAGCTTTCCCAAGCTTGGCTGGTGACTCAATGATAAAAAAACTTATCTAAAGAAATCCGATATTTATTCGTTATCTGCATCCTGTTTTGCACTGAGAATTTTCTGTGATCCCATTTATTGCGAATCGCGGCACAAGGAAGTTTAATACAATGAACCCAACATGATGTCATACTACAATAGTTACGAAGCGAAAAAAGTTTTATCCCCAAAAGGAAGAAAGGTTTATCCAATTTTAGTACAAATCCAAATCGATATCCGAAAAATTTGCAAAATTTCGACCGGCCATTACTCCACCCGTTACA